>NW_015169219.1:564982-633606 GCF_001447785.1 Gekko japonicus
TCATCTGGGAGAACTGGGTTTGATTCCCCACTCCTCCACTTGCACCTGGCTGGATGACCTTGGGCAAGCCATAGTTCTGATGAGAGCTGTTCTTGAAAAAGCAGTTTCTGTCAGAGCTCTCTCAGCCCCACCTACCTCACAGGGTGTCTGTTGTGGGGAGAGGAAAGGGAAAGGAGTCTCTGAGACTCCCTTGGGTAGTGAAGGGCGGGGTATAAATCCGATCTCTTCTCTTCTTCTTCTTCTCTCAACCTAATTTACCGCACTCGGTTGCTGTGAGGGTAAAATGGAGGGGAGGAGAACAAAGTAAGCAACTTTGGGTTCCCACTAGGGAGTAAGGCAGGGTTTAAATGAAGTAAATAAATACAGATTTAAAAAGTAATGATCTTGCTGGGTGTCCACTATCACATGTGGAAGCATGCTTCTGTGTGCCTTGCAATTTTATCTTGCTCTTCCTCCAAGAAGGCATACATGGCTCTCCCCTCCTCTATTTTATCCCCATTTAGGCTGTGGAAAGAATGGCTGGCCCAAGACCACCCAAGTAAGCTTCATGCCCGAGTAGCGATTTGAAACTGCCTCTCCCAAGTTCTAGTCCCAACACTCTGTCCATCCCAGTACACTGGTTCTGATACATCTGTGTGTGATTCATCTGGGGCCTGCTTTGCTTTATGCAGCTGGAAGAACTGCAGGCATTGGGTGGCTTTTGTGTGCCACGTACAGTTAAGGTTGGAATCCTGTTCCCAATGGTGCATGCTGAAGTTTGTTAATGATGGGCAGCTTCGTATGTTAAAAGGGATTCCTGGGGGATGCGGTGACTAAGTCGCTTCAGACAATTAGATACCCCTTTACATTTGACAGGAAAGATGCACTCCCAAATCAGACAAGCCACTAGCTGATCTTGTTGCCAGGCATCGGTGAAGGAGAGAGATCATACCTGATCGCCTTACCTGCCAGGCATGCCTGCTCTGTGGATATCCACATGTGGGTATAACACAAATAGGGCATACATTCATTAGAATGCATTACTTTTTTTGATTGTATGTGCATATGCAAATGTTATATCCACATGTGGCCATCCAGGGTAATCCAGTGTTCCCTCTAAGCTGAGTTAGTGTGAGCTAGCTCACACTTTTTTTAACCTCCGGCTCACCCATTTTTGTCTCAGCTCAGGAAGGGATGGCTCCAGAGCAAACTAATTTATGCAGCAGCCAAATCGCTCACTCACAACTTGATTGCCAGTAGCTCACAAAGTAGAATTTCTGCTCACACGACTCCACAGCTTAGAGGGAGCATTGGACTGAGTGCAGCAGAAAAAAATCAGCAGGCTGGAAAACATGAGCGGATTGCCCCTCCTTACACAGCAATAAGCTTGGGGAGAATGTTCACTCTGAGACGCAGCCAGCCTGCCCTGGAAACATAACAACCCATCTTTACTGATAATGTGAAAAATGGCCTAATGTATATACCATCTAGGCACACAGCTGTAGCCTTTGAGATCTGTGCACAACTGCTCTGTGCATTTCAGTGTGCAGTGTGGTTCTGCCTACCTAATATGATATACTTATAGAGCTGCCTCTGATGGAAAGAAGACATTTGTTCAGTCAGGAGCTCTGTGTATACACTAATAATAGTTGTTATCTATGGCATTGTGTGTAGAATAGCCAGGGGATCCTAAGATTGTCTGGCAGCCGGAAATTCTAGCTCTTTTAGCGTTATGCACCGCTAGGTGGCAATCTAGACTTGTTTTTTAAGGCAAGAGACATTGCAGAGGTGGTCGGCCATTGCCGACCTCTGCGTCATGACCCTGGTATTCCTTGGAGGTCACCCTTCAAAACACTAGCTAGAGCCGACCCGCCTTAGCTTCCAGGATCTGACTGGATTGGTTAGCCTGGGCTATCCAGGTCAGGGCAGTGTATACACTGGAAGTCCCCAGTGGAAAGAATGCAGCTTGATACAGGTCATTAAGGTTTTGTTTTGCATTGGATTACAGATTGGTTATAGGCACATAGTAGACGCCACCCTTCAGGAGGAAGCGTGCTCTTTGGCTAGCCTCCTCATTTCTGTGACCAGTAGAGGTACTCTAACTTGTATGAAGAAAGTGGGGAGAGGAAGCCTTGATCCAGAAAGTATATTTGAGATGATGGAGGTAAGCGAGATTTGTTTCGACTCCCAAGTGTATTGTGAATTTCGAGCATCTTAGTAAGTACAGCCTAACAGTCAATCTGTCAGCCTACCTGGTTTAAATAAAAAAAGGAACTCCCAAAAGAAATTAGCAGCTGTCTAGAAATGTGTCCATGCATGCAGGTTTTGCCCTTGTTTACATAACAAAAGCTAATTGCTATGACTCCTACTGCTAACAAGTTCTGATTCCCGGGTTTAGCGTTACAGTTTTCCCTGGAAAGTTCTTCTTCAACTGCAGTTGTGATGCAGCTAACTGTTGTTTCTGGGTTTTTTCTTGGGGAAAGAAAAGAATGTTTTTGCCTAGTGGAAGGTCAAGGAAACCCAGGGGAAATGATGGGTAACGGTTTCATAACCCTTCCCTTATAATCTTTTGTTGCCCAATCTGTTGCCTCCCAATCAGGAACTGTACTTTTGGTAGCCTTAGGGCAGACGGTAATTCCATCCAAAACCATATCTGTTAAGAAACAGAAATGACAGACTGTTACTTTGGGGAAAGTATAGCAAATTGTGCTTCTGGCCAGCCTTTACAGAAAGAAATTTCATCTCCAGCACTTTCAAATTTTGTATTTTTCTTATTCCCCTCATGTCTTGTGTTCCATTACTTTTTATCTGCCACTTATACCCTTTCTTAAAGTGTTGGATATATACAGAAGGGCAAATCTTTTTCCTGGTGGTTCCGTTAAATGTAGTAGCAACTAGGTTTTAGTTGCACACCTGAACTCTGCAGCAGCAAGATTTGTGGAGATTATGGGGAAGATTCAGAAATCAGGCTGCCGAAGCACTCTTTTAGTTAGGCTAGCAACACATTTTTGGCTCTGAGTTCCACAGGATGTTAGAATGCTCAATGATAACCTGCCTTACCCATCATGCCATTGGTCTGCCTAGCTCAGAACTGTCAATTCTGACTGGCAAGAGTTCTCCAGGGTCTCAGGCAAGGCAGAAAAAGGGTCTTTCTCCACACCCGCTTACTAGATCCCTTACTTGGAGATGTCAAGGAATTAACTTGGGATCTTTCATAAACAAAATATGTGCTCCACTCTCAAGCCACAGTCCCTCTGTTTAACATCTGACCCATTTTTAAGGGGTACTGTCAGCTTCAAACCTTGTTCTGTATAGCTCTCCACTGTGGTTCTCCTTGTTTTGTTTTGCAGTGGTGCAATACACTGGGGAGATCTGCACATGCAGTGAAGCACATAGACAGCTGCTTTACTACGTGCTCGTACAAGTGTCTGTACAGATTGAATAGAAGGCCAGAAAATGGTTATGTGGATGGAGTTACTGTTGGTTGGACAGGAACAACACATAACTATTTTGTGTTTGGTTACTTCTAGAAAAACATGTTTTTAAACGAGGTTTTATTTTCCGGTATGTTGGCTCTTTGCAGGGCGATTTACCATGGCTGGTAGGCATTAACTGTAGGGATTCTCTTCTTCCAGGGAAATCATCCTGCCTCATATATGTTTGTTCTTTCATTTGTATTCCAGACCGGAAAGAGAGTAGGCAAGCTGTTGCACAGCTCCCTGCAAACTGTCTTAGATGAAGAAGAGAAACTTGGATCAGCGCGCAAAAAAGTTGGATTCTTGGGATGAGCTCCATTGTTGCATCCAACGGGATAGAAATGTATTGAGAGTTTTTATATGTGTTTTTTTACAAAGATTAACGTATATTCTTTAAATAAATGCAGAGAGGCTTTTTCCTTTATTTTCATGGCAATTTGTGTTGAGTATCAGTAACAAAACAGAAAAAGATGTTATCAGGGGGGGAAAAACATCTAAAAGAATGTACTGAATTCTACAATAGTACTATGTAGCTGACTCCAGTAGGGGATGATTGACCTGTGGAAGTGGGTTTATACGTAGATCGTGGCAGGCTGGGTGTCTCCACTGAACACCTGACTCAGGAGGCCGGGGGCTGGCCAGCAGCGGAGGCACAAGGCAACAAGGGCAGCAGCACAATCCACCGCAGGTGACGACCGGTTCCTCAGTGGTTGTGGGAACCAGGGAGGTTCTTTTGCAAAGGTGGGGCAGGGAACAGGCTGCAGTGACCTACCTAGGACAGCAGGGGCTAGAGGATAAGCCCTTTAAGACTTCCCGGGTGGAGGGGCAGGGGGAATGGGATCCCAGGCAGGCAGCATTCCATTAGGCCTCGGCCCACCAATTTCATAGCCCCCCCCCAGTATAGACGGAGTGAGTGAGGCCAGAGTTGTGTCCCCACCCACCTCCAGCAGCCCTTTAAAAGATGCATCCTGAGCAAGCCAGGGAGGAAGGACCAGACCTCACCTAAGGCAACCAGGCAGAGGTTACTGGCAGGAGTAGGAGAGGGAAGAGGGTGTTATAAGAAAACCCTCCTTTCTCTCTTCTGAGGTTCTTCCCCCCCCCCCCCCGGACAAAACAAAAAAATAGGAATCCTGGAGGAGGAGGAGGTGGAGACGACAGCCCTGCACTCCAGCCCAGCTCCAGAGTCTGATATCCCTTTTCTGTCTTCTGCTGCAAGTGGAGTTAAATCAGTGGTTCTTACCTACCATCTAAAATAGCACAATATTCCTCCAGTAAAAAGCTGTTCCCATGAGCCAGATCCTACTATATGCAAACTCAGAAGTAAGTCTCTCTTAAACCCTCCTTTCTCTCTTCTGAGGTTTTTTTATTTTATTTATTTTATTCAATTTATACCCCGCCCTCCCCGCAATGCGGGCTCAGGGCGGCTTACATGGAGGCAAACGCCAATATAAAACATATTTAAAACCATTCTTCCCCCAGGACAATGTTTTGGAACTTGTATTTGTTATTCCTCTATTTTCAGCCGAATTAGTTCTTTCCTATTCTCTAGTGTCTGACTGGTTTATTCATACGACAAAGCAATAGTTCATTGGCCATTCTTGTTCCCTTAGGAGCAGGGAGAAGAACTAAAGTACAGCTTTTTCATTTTGTAGGCCACCAAAGTCACTTGATAATTTTTTTAAAGAATCATTTAAATATTGTAAAAGCACAATGATTAAATGGATAAATAAGGAGGGGCAGGCTTTAGAACGTACTTTAAAAAGCTTCCTCCCACTCTCCCCTAAATAAGAGCTAATAATTTACTATTGATTTGTGAATGCGATGAGAGAGAACCAGCTCGCTGCGTGAAAACAAGAAGTGTTTAATTGGGGAAGGAAGGAAAACTTAAAATAGCAGCCTTTGAAACCTTAACACCACTTTGAGTTTACATTTGAGACCGCCTGGCACTGAGATTACATTTTAAGTTTTTAAAAAATTGCCACAAATGACATCTGAAAAAGACTAAAAAAGCATCATGGGAATACTGGAATGTACACCTTTGTCAATGATTGGCATTGACTGGATTTTCTTTTAAGGCTGAGCAAAGAAATAATGGCTGTTCCAGACCTGAAGCCTAACAGGGAGCCACCCAAATCTAAAAAATGGCACAGGACCGATGACTGCCCTGTTCCGTGCTGCTGAGAGAAGGCAAGGCCACTTCATTGGCCAGATGTTGCCATTTGCTGCAGAAGTACCCAGACCTGTTGCTCCAGGCAACTGCCAACTCCCCCAGCCGGAATGATTCTCTGCTCCTCAAACAAGCCTCCTGGCTGTTGCCATTAAGGCTGGTGGAAAGTTCCATGTATTGCTGCGCAGTAACTGCCACGTTTTCATTGTCATGCATCCAGCACAGCAATAAAAGGAAACATCTGTAAAACACAGGCCAGGGCTTGACCCAGAAAGATTTAATTGCTTTCTTGCTCTGAATATAGCATCCAAAAGTTGCATAGGCTAGATGAAGGATTTGAGTAGCTGCTCAGAGCTTCAAAGAAACTAAGACATAGTCTGGGCCGTGGTTAAAATATTTTGCTTTATGCGTTGGCTGGAGGAGTGTCTTCTAACCCAAACAACAGGCGCTCTAATGCAGATCAGCAGGATTTGTGGGAGGGAAAGGCTTCTCTTTATTTGTTCACGAACAGTTGACAGGTCATTGCTAAAGGAACCTTAGTTGCTGCAAATCTTCAGGGCAATAAAGAGTCTTGTGACACCTTTCAAGACTAACACATTTATCGTGGCAGAAGCTTTTTTGTGTCTCATTACATCAGCCGAGATGCATGTGCACACATTCCCAAGGGACCAAGTAGCAGGATGGAGGAGGAAATAATTACGAAGAGAAGCCCGAGGGCCCAGCATCCCAAGAGCCAGGAGAGTTATACTACAGAGCACAGATAAAAACAAGGTCCCGTCAAAAAGGCTAAACAATCCAACTGGAGTGATAATTGGCAAAGAGAACTGGAATGAGGTACATAAACTATAAGAAGGGACAATTGCTTCTCGCTGTAATGAGCTAACGACTCCCAAGCTTGGCTCCTATGTAGAACTGCACTGTATAAATCAAGATGGATAACTGTGTTTGTCTGTAGCAGTAGAAAAAAGCAAGAGTCCAGTAGCGCCTTAAAGGCTAACAAAATATGTGGCAGGGTATGAGCCTTCATGAGTCTCACGAAAGCTCCTACCCTGCCACGTATTTTGTTAGTCTTTAAAGTGCTACTGGACTCTTGCTCTCTTCTACTGCATGGTATAAACACCAGATTTCCTGCCTTCCCCTTCCCACTTGCAGGGATTTATGTCGTCCCCCCCCCCCAATTTTATTTAATTATTTGCATTTATACCCTGGCCTTTCTCCCCGATGGGGACCCAAAGCTGCTTACATCATCGTCCTCCATTTTATCCTCAGCACAATCCTGTCAGGTAGGCTAGGGTGAGAGTATGTGACTGGCCCAAGTTCTTCCTGCAAGCTTCCATGGAAGAGTGAGAATCTGACCTTGACTGTCCCAGAAAGCTTTTTCCCAATGGCCCTTCAGGAGTAACATAAATGGGGCCAAAGTAGGGGCTAAAGTGAGAGGGGCGAATGGGGGTATGACCTCTCCCTCTTTCAGAAGCAGAAATATCTACCACAAGCAGAAAGAGCGTTTAGGATCCAAGTCCCCATCTGAGCCCAACTTCAATAGTCTCAAATCTTGAGATTAATCACAGTTCAGAAGCTTTCTGCTAGTTTCCCTTGGAGCCTCTCCTGCTGATGCATATTGCCCTTGAGCATGCTGCAAAATTATTATTATCTGATTTGTTAATTGCACTACCCCAGCTTACACTGAGCTCTGGGCGATGTACAAGGGGCATAATGTCATAAAACAAAAACCATTTTTTAAAATGTCCAGAGAAGTTGAAATGCTTCCCTACTGTTTTCTCAGTGTTTCCATTTTTTTTAATGTCTGATTAGATATATTTGTATTCTCTTGCATAGAGACAGCACAATTTGGCCAATGTGAATGGCAGACGAGCATTTCCAACACATTGTAATATATACAGCATTAGACAATGGACAATGTGTAGATGAAAGAACCCTTAATGATAGGCTGATTCTGCTGGATCCTATGATCATGTCATACAAGAAGATGAAACTCTTGAGTGTCCATCTGACTTTTTAAAAACTAGGTCTCTTCAGTTTCCCAGATTGTACTTTTAGGAGTGCTTTGTGTAAATTCTGAGTGTCCCACTTCAAAGACTTAGTACAGATGTGGTTGTATCTTGGGGCTTGGCTGTAGCAGATGATGGTTTGTATGGTGTGTTCTGGATAGTTGCTTGAAGCATGTAGGTAAATGCACTAATCAATAGGTTTCAATATAAAGGGGTGTTTACAAGCATTGTGTAATTATGCAGTGGTGTTAAGAACAAGAAACTGTCAGATGGACTCATCTAGGTTCATGTTAATGGTAATTTCCAGAGTTGTTAAGATGCCATTGGAGGTTCTTGAGAACTTCCTTCCAATGGGCCCAAATAACAAGAACAAGAAAATGTAGCATCTTATTAGAGAGTCCCAAGAAACACATTTCATTTTTTTTGATCAACTGAATTATTTTTAATTAGTGTAAAACCACACATTGCCACATCAAGAGTGTAGTGTATAATTCATTTAAGAATTTCAGAGTTACCCATCTCTCCAGATAGAATGCTGATGACTTTTGAAAGGGCTGACATGTCACCCAGATAGCGAATTCTCAATTTGCACACTGGGCAGTGCTGCCAGATTTTCTGCATTTGCATGATGGATGCAGTGTATGAGCCAGAAATCTATGTGAACCAGACTATATAACCTTTTTTTGGTGCTTATGGGAAATTCAATTGCAAATGACCTGGTGGGGGTAGAGTCCTGGTTCTTCCAGAAAAATGCAAACAAATATGAATCAAGGCTGTTTATTTATTTCATTTTGAGAATAATCCTGTGGCTTGATAGGCAGGGTAGAACTATTTGAAATAAATTTGCTGGCGCCACTGCATGTAAACCAGCCTAAACCACCATAAGAGATTAAATGGCATTATCTTCATAACAAGTCAGCTCTTAAGAAAATAAGAACTGCTTTTATGAATGAGACCGAAGTACACTGAAGTCAGCATTCCCTTTGTAAGATGATCTCCTGGGACTTCACAAGCAGGGAATAACAGGGATGGCCACCCAAGTACATGGAGGCTTCAGTGAGTTCTTGTCCCTAGTAGCCATGGGCAGCCTTCTTCTTCACGAATTTGCCTAACCCTGGTTTTAAGCCATCTAAATTTGTGGCCCTGATCACACCTTTTCTTTAAAATAATTCTTTATTGATTATTAAGTTCACCAAAAAAAGAGCAATCCAAAAGTAAAACTATTATAACATTATCGACTGGTAGATACTCCCAGAAAACCTAAGCTATACCTAAATTGCCATACAATTTTCGTACACCCACATAACTCATATTGACATGTTTGCAATAACCTTACCATTTTAACCAGATTCTACATGGAAGAACTTCATTGTGTCTCAGAAACCCAATATTCTCTTATCTCACTTTGCACGATATCTTACCTGCAAACTTACATTATCACAAATGGCTAACGTTATAAGACAGTATTACCAAGGTTTGTCGAGTAGAGACGATATTCGTAATCTTTACCCCCTTAACTCTGTGGAATAATACACATGTCTTTTTAGAAGGTCCTTCTGTTAAAATGTTATGGTTTGTAATATTTACTGACTTAGTTTATAATTGTTATTGAGTTGCATTCTCATGAAGTTGTATCTTTGTTATTGGCGATAGTATGGCTTAATTTGCTTTGGAAATAATAATTTAAAAAAAATGGTTTAAAAAGAAACCCAATAGCGCACCTTGTTAAATCCTTTAAATATTTAGGTCTCGTTTTCCAGTTGACAGGGTCGTGGAGAGAGCCCAAGCATTCCATATGGCTGAGAATGTCCACAGAACGACCTCAGCCATCCTGAGATTCTTCTTTAGAAAAGGGACAGCCCACCCTGGCCCTCCAGTCTGATAGGTCCTGCCTGGAGCGGTATCCTACAGTAACATACCTTTCCAAAAACAGCCCTAGAAGTCCCTAAATACCAAAGAATATTTACTCTGGCACGCTCCAATGCCCTGCCCTCAGCCTTTCTGGAAGGCAGATACTTCTGTATTCCTCATACACAACAGGTGAACTTCATTGTGTCTCAGAGACCCAATAGCGCACCTTGTTAAATCCTTTAAATATTTTGGTCTCGTTTTCCAGTCGACAGGGTCGTGGAGAGCCCAAGCATTCCATATGGCTGAGAATGTCCACAGAACGACCTCAGCCATCCTGAGATTCTTCTTTAGAAAAGGGACAGCCCACCCTGGCCCTCCAGTCTGATAGGTCCTGCCTGGAGCGGTATCCTACAGTAACATACCTTTCCAAAAACAGCCCTAGAAGTCCCTAAATACCAAAGAATATTTACTCTGGCACGCTCCAATGCCCTGCCCTCAGCCTTTCTGGAAGGCAGATACTTCTGTATTCCTCATACACAACAGGGGTGTCCCTGCCAAAGGGGAAAGGTCGAGACTGTAGAGCATGTATTATTACACTGCTCCTACTATATTCGCTCACAATATATCACGCCAGTGTTAGTAAACTCCCCAGGAAGAACAGAGCAGTTCTACATCTCCTTGCTTCTCTCCGATCTTTCTTCACAAGTAACTCACAACGTCACAACATTTTGTATGAGGGCATGCAATATACGTAAGCAGATGGTAAAGTCCTTAAACAGGGCTGGACTATAACAACACCTTTAAACTTATTTGTCCGTCCTAGTATTGCATGCAGCAAGGTTTTAAGCTGATTTTATATTGAAATAAACTGTACTTGAACTCGATCACACCTTGCAGTAGTATAGGCCAAAAGCCCATTATAGGTAGGTGAAACTCCTGTTTCTGTCTGGGTCCTACTACTGCTGTCTTTTAATTCAGAGCAGTCGCAAATGCATTAACATTTTCTTGATTCCACCCAACTATCCATCTTTCTGAAGCACAAAAGGAAGGGTGAATTCCTACATGGCCTAGTTTGGGTGTCCCCAACCTTTCCAAGCCTGTTGCCACCTTTGGAATTTTGACACAGGGTGGGCGGGTGCCATAACTAAATGGCTGCTACAGAAGGGGAAGCCGACCACAAAATGGCTGCCCCAGGAGGCAAAACCACACACAGAAACAGCCAAAGTGCAGGGAAGAAAAGGGGTAATTTGAAAACTGGGAAAGAGGGAAGAAAGAATTAAAAAACAAACACTGTGTTGGCGGCAGCTGCTGAAACATGTTATTTTAATCTGCACAGTGGTCAGCCAGAAGTCCTGGTGGGCAAAAGCTCCACTCGCTTTCAAAAAACACTTGGTGAGCATCAGGAAAGGTGTTGGCAGGCAGCATGGCACCCATGGGCGTGGTACCACGCTGGGGTCTGCTGACCTAGTTACTTGACAGTTTTTGCTGATGCGTCTACATCCAGTTTGGATTTCTCAGGCAGTGTCCTTAAATAATCAGCGTTCTTTCTTCATTCCATTGCTCTGCTAATCCAAGGTTCTAGGCCACCCTGCCTACTACGAACCCATGTGCCAACTTCATTCCAGCAAGTTCTTGCCACTTTCAGACGTGTTTGCTCACCTTCGGCATCAAGGGCTTTCTTAGACATGCCCCACCCCTGTTTTTAGGAGGCTAAGTGAATTGGTCTTTTTTGGAAGGTTTTTGCCTGAATGTGTGCAGCAAATAGTGCTTGGGTTGGACCGAGGATGCTGTTGCTATTCTTGATGTCGGTCTGCCCATTATTTGGTTTTATGTTCTTAAGGTGTTTCTGTATGTAATGTATATGTGCGTGTGTTTATTTGCCTTGTAGGCATTTGTGACCTGCCTTGGGATGAGGAAAGTGGAATAAAATATTTGAATAAATAAAAATGAAAGATTAAAAGAGGTTATGTACTGAAATGTTCAGCAAGTATTACAGCATCGTAACATGTTTCTTTGGACAGTGGTTCTAATCTGGGTTTATAAATTAGTTCCCTGTTAGGAGAATTGCTTCAAGGTGACCAGCTTTTCTAGAACTGAAGAGAGTTGGTTTGTTTCATCTTTCAGGCTCTCTGGGTGCAACAAATGGCCAACAGGCAGTCTTGTGGAATGCTTTTTCATCCTACCCATGGGCTGCCTGACCCTGATGTTTTGCTCCACCTTGGTTTCATTACTGCAGTGCTGTTTTAGGGAGCATCCATGTGACAACATCCTCTGTTTGCTCAGTTTCTGTCTTTATCTCCACTTTGCTGTGATCTTTCCAAAACTTGATTTAATATGATCTTTTGGGAAAAGCACCTTTGGATGCCATGTGAATGAGAAGGTGCACATTTTTGCAGGAACCATCAGCATTGGACCCATTTTACTTGCCTCAGCTCCTAGCTGGTACTCAACAGATTGCTTTAATGAAATAATAATATAACCATCTATTGCTACAATCTACTGGTTCCCAGCTTTCTTTCTTTTCTTTTCAAAACGTAAGCCTATAGCCCTTTTCCTTGTACGGTTATGAGGGCAAAGGTGTCCTTGCCTACCTTCTATCTGTAGAGCTACTTTTTATTGAAATGTAAAGTTGCAACTCTGGCTCACATGGAGATCCATGCATGCATCACATCCCACTTATATGGAGCTCTATTGCCAGCCTGATGGCTAACAGGATTGGGCCATAGAGTTGCCGCATCTTTTGTGACAGTAATTTAAGATGTGTGTGACAGACAGAATTTCAATTGGTACAGCTCTCCCTATGAATCCATAACTATACTAGGAAGGGAGATCCAGTGTGGTATAGTGGTTAGAGTGTTGGATTAGGACTTTGAGTTCAAATCCCTGCCTAGCTCATGAGGTTTAGGCCACACTGTCAGCATAATCTACTGCACAGGACAACTGTGATGTGACAGTTTCTCAACTCTACCCGAGATCCTTCAAGGAAGGGCAAGATGAAAATGTAGCCTAAACACACTGTCCCTGCTGAATTTCTGTCTCTTATGCAACTCATAGGCACTGCTGCCGCCAAATGTTGTGACCTTATTTTCGAGTGTCATAAAATCCATTGGAAAGAGAGACTTTTGCTCTTGGTGATTTTCTTTGGCAGTCCGATGTGAGTTTAAGCGAAACCTTGGAAACAAAAGAAACATACTGGTGCCTCTCCCTTCCCCCCCACACCCTGTTTATAGGAAGAGATTCAATGTTCCTCTAATCCCTCAGGATCCTGGATCTCCTCCAGCAATCTGTAAAATAACCTCCAATCACAGGAATGCGAGGGAAGAATCTGGAATGGGTTCGTGGCCAGACATTTTTGGTTAAAGCCCATGTTCAGAAGGCTGGTCCAGGGCAGACCAAATCGGCTTTTGTTCCGCTCATTTTGAGAGCAGCGGCAGTGGCAGAATGGCATTCCGAGCAGCCTGCCTGATTTTGTGCCTTTTTAGTGTGGCCCAGATAACAGCCCAGCAGAACATCAAATTCAAGAAGAAGCCAGAGAATAAGAAAGGTAAGAGACCTGGTAGGGCTGATCTTGCAGTCTCTTGTCTCTTTTATAAACCCAGCTGTATGAGATTTATACTCACAAATGCAAGTTGTATTTTGTATTGAGATGGGAAGGAACAAGCTTTTGCCTCCTAATTTTCATTGTAAATGAGGAAGTTACTTAACTTAACTGCCCTGTAAGAAATGTAAATACCTCCCAATGGAAAAAAACAACACCTTGCTGTCTGGTTTAGTTTTGTGCCTGCCTTTCCCGTAGCCAACTCTGATCAAAGGCACGAAGGGTGATGGTCACTGTGCTGGCTCTCTGTTGCAGTTCTTTATTGTGCCTTTTTAAAAAAAGATAACTTTCCCCCATCCCCCCTTCTAAGTTAGTGGAATAGTGAAAAACAGTTGGATTTGTTTTCAGTATTTAAAACACAACTCCCTCCCCCTTTCTGTGTTAGCATAATACTGAAAAATATTACTAACATGGGTTTATTTTTAATGTTTTTTGATGCTGTGCAGGCTTACTCTGGAACCTCTCTCTCTCTCTCTCTCTCTCTCTCTGTGTGTGTGTGTTATGCCCTAGTAAAGAAGTGGGCTTTCTACAAGCATGAATCACTTTTTCTGCCTCTCCTGAAATCCCGGTCTGACGGGGAGCTCTATGGGAACTTCATGCCACCCTGGGTGGGTGTAGCAAGGTTTGCTCTCTGCTCACATGGCCGGCCTCTGGTCTGCTTTCTTGTTTCTCGATTGCTTTTCTGCCAAAAACTTGGCTTCCAAAGCCGCTTCTGTGAATCCTAACCACACACGACAAGTGAACTGAAGTATAAGACAGGCTCTGAGAAAGGGATTCTCAGCTGGGGGGTGGTGGGCTCCAGCATTGCAAAGAAGCACCACGCGGTGTCCAGCTTTCCCTCTGGAGGCCTCACGGATGTCGGTTGGCAGCTGGAGGGAAGGGGCCTCTCAGCGGGAGCTGGATTCAGGTGTGGTGGAGGAGTGCCCGAGCAAATAAGCTGACTCAGAAAAAGTGGGGATGGAAGAATCTACTTTAGGAAGTTTAATATGGCTTCAAGGAAGGACTTAAATGTTTGATGCAAGCCTGAGAGCAGTTGCTAGCTCATCTCCTGGTGAAGCCAACTTGGCCTTTTGACATCAAAATTAAACAAAAATCTAGTGGTACCTTACGGACACATGAGCTTTCATGAGTCACGGCCCACTTCATCACATAGATACGTGACAGAAACCAATACTGGGGGATTTTCATGGGACAAGTTGAACTAATTAGTAATAGTGTATCTCAATATGCAGCTGATATCTATTACATTTTTATCCAGCCTTTCCTCTAAAGAGCTCAGAGCAGAATACATGGTTTTATTCGCATTGTTATGGAGAGTGGAATTTCTTTTTTCTGAAGTTCACTTTTTCTAGATATGGCTATTCATTTCTCTTACTCTCTTTTTGTCTTTTGAAAGAAGAATTTCTCTTTAATTTCTCTTTGTGGTTTTCTGGTACACCTCTATGCATCCTACATGCAGCTTTGGGAGGGAGGGCTGATGTTATACACCAGGTCACTCTTAACAGAAGGGCAGGAAGGTTTAGGAAGACATTGCCTGCCTCTGTGCATCTAATGAAATTCTGAAATGTTGCAGAACCTCGCTTCCTGTCTCTCCTGTCTTTGAATTTCTCTTTTGATCAAAATGGAATTGATTTGAAACAGACTCCAATTCCTTTTTCTAAAAAAGGAAAAGAAATGGGTAGTTGGGTTTCAGGGAGAAATTGGGTAAGGAAGAATTCCTCTTATTATAGTTATCCTCACAACAAAACTCTGAGGGAGGTTAGGCAAGTGAGAAAGTACCGTAACCCAAGTGAGCTTCATGACGGCTGATGTTTCCCAAATCCCAGTTTAATACTTTACCACTACCCAACACATTAGCTCTACAGACAATGGTAAGGAAATACACAAAGAGGCAATTGGAGGCATGTGGTCCAAGTAGTCTTTACCATTACCCAACACATTGGCTCTACAGACAATGGTAAGGAAAAAATACACAAGGAGGCAATTGGAGGCATGTGGTCCAAGTAGGCATATTTTATCCACATTGCTTTAAAATGCAGCAAACTAAGAGTCATGATTCTGAACTATATATGGAGTATCACCTCCAGCAATTTAACAGCAAAACTCTATGTCATATTGCTGGTTCTGTTGATTTTAATCTCCTTCTAGATCCAACTTCAACGCGGGATGCCGATTTAAACTTTTTTGGCTGTGGAGGGGAACTAGATATGGCCTTTGAGGGTAGTGTCTCAACTCTGTCTGATATTTAGAGAACTAGTGTGGTATAGTGGTTAGATTAAGACTTGGGAAGCTCACTAGGTGACAATGGGTTGGTCCAGCCAGTGGAGGGGTGTCCTTTAACCACCCACAAGTGCTATGTTGGGCATCATGGGACTTGCATAGCCACGTGGAACAGGAGCTGCAGTAAGGAAGAATTTGGTGAGACTGAACAAAAAATCTAGCTGGATCAAGCCCTTAGGGCCATAACCGCATTCTCTCACCTTACCTTAAAAAGTTGTTGTGAGGCTAAACTAGGAGATGGGAAGAACCCCGAGCTCCTAAGAAGGAAAGGTAGGATAAAATTTGATAGGTTTAGGCAAAGGGCTATTCTGTTTATTCTCGCTATTGGTTGATTTGATTGTTTATTTTGTGTTAGTTGTCAGCTCTGCCTTTGTCAGATTGATTTCTCCCTTGGGACTGGTATATTTAATGTGACGTTTTGAAGCTCACAGTGGGGTGAGATGGCTGATGCCAATCCTTGCACAGGCAAAAGGAGTTACAGTCTAGTGGAAGAGGTGTGCTTAGGGTCGCTAGCTCTGGGTTGGGAAATACCTCGAGATTGTGGGGTTTGGGGAGGAGGGACTTCAATAGGGTCTAATGCCATAGAGTCCACCTCCCAAAGCAGCCATTTTTCTCCAGGTGAACTAATCTCTGTCACCTGGGGATCAGTTGTAACAGTGGGAGATCTCCAGCTACAACCTGGAGGTTGGGGACACTAGGTGTGCTCCACTAGCAGAAGACTTCATTGCTGGTGGAAGGGACTCATAGAATTTTAGACTGTTAGCAAGCTATTTTAATAGGATGTGTTTTTATTGGAAGGCGCCTTGGAAGTCATTTGACTAAGAGTCAGTGGTATGAAAAAAACATAAAATAATTCGCTTTCTACATTTAAGGGGAAAATATACAATAAAGATAGCTTATGATGGTTTCTTAGTTCTACAGGTTGTTTGGTGGTATCTTTCTGAACATGCAGATCTTATGTCCTGATATTCATATATTTTGGGCTGAAGTTGGTTTAATTAAATGCCTAAATATTCGATATCTCCTGATCCTGAGGTCACTCTTAATGTTATCTGAAATATATTGTTAATTATATAGACAGAGCTAATTATACATTTGCTGATGGCAGCCAAAACATGTGGTGCAGATAATGGGAAAGAGATGAACCATCAATCAGTTCAACATTTGGAAAATAGGTCTAAATTAAGATATTAGATTTTAAAACATCCTCAGAAGGATGCAGGGGCTTATTAGGAGGCACAGTGGCGTACCTAGCCTATTTGGCACCCAGGACGGATAATTCTTTTAGAAACTCTCTCTCTATATATTTGCCACCAAGTCACAGCTGACGTATGGTGATCTTGTAGGGTTTTCAAGGCAAGAGATGTTCAGACTCTTAAATATGTTCTGTCACCAAGCAGGATAGGGATGAGAAGGTCTTGAGACCAAGAAGAGAAAATAAAGGGGAAGGGGGGACATGGAAAACTTAGGTGAAGGGAGACATAAATGAATGAGAAATGTGTGGAAAAGAGGGAGAGAAATTAAGAGAGGGAAAGATAGTTTTATTTTGCTGCAGGACCCTAACTACTGCTTTGCAAGATCTGGCTGAGCTGGGTGTCAGGAAAAAGAGAGAGAAAGGCTAGGCTATTGGAGACAATGACCTGCAGGCTGGCAATTGCTGTAGCAGCTATCAGCATGATCTGTTAAGGAAGTTTGCTTGAGACTTGGAGAAAAGGGAAGCTTAGCCAATCCTTGGTCCTTTCAGTTATAAAAATAGTCAAAAGTATTTAAATTAGTATCAATGGATCTTGCTCTATTGGAAAGAAGAGATTTCTTTGCTTTTAAAAACCTTTATTTCTAAGGGTAAAAGGTATACAGGGAACCTACAAAATAACAGAACATCTAACAGCTATATTTTCTACTGCTTACTTCTCAAAACATAGTCACACACTAACACACAGATAATGGAGAATCTGTCCTTCTTCTCGACCCCTAGAAAGGAAGTCACCTGAAAACAAACAACCAATCTGTATCACAATAGAAGCTACTTTTCCCAGGCTAATTCCCCATTGGCTCAGTGCCAGTTATCCCATCCAGGGCAGTCTAAACAATAGCAATACCAGGTAAACAAGTTAACCCTATAATGACTGGACTGTCAGACCTTGTAAACACATACATTTCCAACACTTTCCACACTTGAATCTCATCCCTGGTTTTATCAGAGTTCAACTCGCAACACAATATCTTGCATTTATCCCTGGTTATGACAGCATCCGTTTATCCCAGGACAAGTGTGGGGCGAAACCGGGGTGACCTCAATTGTCATGTGGAAACAAAAAATACCCAGAGATAATTACAGGGGTGAACCCATGTGTAGTGTAGAATGTAAGTTCGGGGACAGGGTTGAACCAGGATTTAAGGTCTAGCGTGGAAAGGACCCTTGGGTGCTTTTTGCTATGCTCAGACTTCCCTGCACCCCTAGTGGCTGCAGCCTGAACTGCATTTTAAAAATAAAAGGAAAGACATTCAGCTGGAGGCAGAAGGACAACACTGGCTTTGAGGGCCCCCTTCAAAGACCTTCCTTAAGCTTTGCCCGGGACGGACTGCCCCCCACCCAGTATGCCACTGAAGAGGCAGATGCTGCTGTTGCATGAGGAAGACAGAAGGGCCACAAAAATGCCACAAAGGCTGCCACCATTTTTTCTTTCTGTGGCTCCTCACTATGGCTTGGACTGGAAGCGATGTGTTGAATCACATTGTTGTGTGACAAGAGCAGATTATGTGATGCAGAGCCATTTTGCTTCAGCTACTCTGGCCTCTGAAGCAAATCCTGCTAAAGACAGCTCTTTAGTTTAGCATGAGTTGTCATTTTTGAGAGGAAATAGTCACTACTTGGTAACTTTTCCCTGTCATTCTCTCGTAGAAATGCCAAACCCCCCCGGCGGAGTGGGGGTCCCCTGCTTCCAGGCCCCACCTCTCCACCACTGATCAGCTGGGGGGGGAATTTAACACACACACAAAGAAGGAGAAACACCCGACGTTTTAGCAACGTGCCTGAGTTCAGTGTGGCCCAGAAGTGACATAGACACTTCAGGGACATCGGGGCAATGCTCTGGTTTTCGGGCAAAAACTATGGTAGAAGCTAATCCTACCATAGAGTTTTTGCCCCCAAACCAGAAAGTTGCCCCGACATCCCCAATGTGACTACGTCACTTCCGGGTCACGTTGGAAGTCACGTGGGCACGTTGAAGAAACATCAGGCGAGACTCCCTGCTCCCCGTAAGCCCACTCCCTGTCCCCAGCCAGCTGCCTAGAGGGACCTGGCAACCCTGTGCTCTCGCGGCTAAGCTCTTGAGCCATTTCCTCCATTATGGTGCGACTAATACTGAACTGTGATATGGAGCTGAAACAGCATGTTAAAGACATCTTAAACAAACTCTGAGGGCCAACAAAAGACGCCGCAGCCCCTTGAAAGTCATTTAAAAATGCCGGGGGGACCAAATCTTGACTGGGCCTGCAGCATGAGACTCTTGTCTCTAGTGCTGCCAAGTCCCTCCGGGGGGTGGATTTCCCCCCGCTTTGGAGGCCCGATTTCTGCTGCCGCGGAATCCGACCCCGGGGAAAACCCCACCCCGGCATGCATGTCAGCCGGATGTGATGTGCTGACGCCGGGCACGCTGGGGGCGGAGCCACAGCCATCTGAGGGGGAAACTCTATGCGCGCGCACACTCGGGATGCCGGCCGGGAGCCCCCCGCCACCAAGAAAAACACACTTGGCAACCCTACTTGTCTCCCTTCGCCATGCCTCTTCAGTTGCTGAAACAGCTGAGGGAGGGGAGCATTTCAGCACTTGATAAGGCATGGGGATGGAGTGCCTCAGCCCTCAGCACTGCAGGTCCAATCAGGATTGGGCCCTCACAGCCCTTTAGAATGTCTTTAAAATGGGAGCAGCAGCCTTGTGGTGGCCATGAGGAAGCCATTATGTCTCGTACGGCCCTCAGTGTTGGTAAATATAAATTTGACCAAGTGGAGAAGGCATAGAAAAATTTCCTGCCAGCAGTAACTGCATAAGCAAACCTCACCCTAAGCCATAACAGAAACAGGTAACTGGCAGAGCTGCACAGATCCTGGAGGCAAGCAGAGCACAGGTTAATATCAAGCAGGGATAAATATTGCCATGAATTATTTCATTTGAACAGAGCCCTGGGAATTAGATGTTTCCTAGAATATGTTTTGATTAGAGGAGCCAACATAATGACTAATGTGGAAACCATTCTGTTAATTGAATAATGACTAAATGAGGCATTAATACACCTCCTCCTTGTGCTTTGTTTTGCTCTTAAAAAAAAAAACCTTTTAATTCTCACAGTTTGTATCTCCTGGGGACAATTATTTAAGTATCATCATCCACAAAAATTGAGAGATCCAGAACAAAGGAATGGCATTTGGAAACTACCCAAGCCAGCAACCAAGAATGACACAGAATTAAGGAAGCCAGATTTAAGGATGTTGGGATTCCATTTCTAAATAGCTTTGGAAACTGACTTTTTAATGCTCTATGTCATCCTATGCTTCTTCTCATGAGGGAGAGTTCCAAAACACAGCACTTGTTTGCTTGTTTGTTTACTTCACTTATACCCCACCTTTCTCCCCAATGGGAACCCAAAGTCATCATTCTCCTCTCCTCCATTTTATCCTCATAACAACTCCGTAAAGTAGTTTAGGTTAAATGAGGGTTTCCAGGTCCCTCAGCAAGGGCTGGGAGTTTATCCCACATTTCAGTGACGTGCCCATGTGACTTCAACATTACCCGGAAGTCGCTCGTGTAGGCACATCCGGGGCTTTGGGGCAACGCTCTGGTTTTGGAGCAAAAACTCTATGGTAGAATTAGCTTCTACCATAGAGGTTTTGCCCCCAAACCAGAGCATTGCCCTGATGCCCTCAACGTGCCTACGTTACTTCTACGTCACATTGAAGTCACATGGGCACATTGCTGAAATGCCTGGTGTTCCTCCAGCTGATTCGTGGCAGAGAGGTGGGGCCTGGCAGCAGGTGACCCCCTCCCTCTCCAGGGGGTCTGCCATCTCTAGGCTGAATGCATGTGACTGACCCAAGATCAACCAAGCAAGCTTCCATGGCAGAGTGGGGATTTGAACCTGAGTCTCCCAGATCCTAGTCTAGCACCCTAACCACTGCACTGCACATGTTTATGTGGTTACTTTGCTTGTATTAACAACCACTTAACTTGTTTCAATCTTTACTTTGTTAACATACTGAAAAGGTGAATTGAAAGCTGCAGTGAACTGACAAACAGGCAGTGAAGCATTACTTAGCCATGCTCACAACAGAGTGGGGTGGTCCTGGGTAGAAGGATGAAATTCTTCTACCCAGGCGCGACCCGCGCTGAAGTCTCCACGAGCCTCGGAGGGCGAAGACCCCTCGGAGAACAGTTCCGAAGGGGTAGAGGCGGACGGCCAGCCAGGGAAAGGCTCAGGAGGAGGAGGGCTAGTCCCGGACGTGCGGGGAACAGGAGGGAGGGCGTGGTTGCAGGAAAGCCGGGGAAGATGGGTCTTACCCAAGACGACAGGAGCCCATGCGCTCGTTCGGTCGCACGTGAAGCCCAGGGATTCCCTGGAAATGGCCCCGCCCTTAGAGATGCCCAGGCAGCCCAACCAGGGGGGTGGGACAGGAAGAAGTGACAAGGAACCTGCCCTATCAGAAACCAGGGAGGAGCAGGGGAGGGCTTGCCCCGTGTGGAGGGATATAAAAAGGGGGAAGCCTGTAGAGCCGAAGAGGATGTCGGAGGTGACGGGTGTAGGTACAGAGAGAGAAAGTGTTCCGAAAGCAGCTGTCAACCCCGAGGAGTGGTGGATAGGGAGTGACGCAACTCTCTCTGCACTCCAAGTCTGAGGCTCTGGCTTCCCCTGAGGGATGAACACCGACATGGCTGAAGCTCCTCCCACACCAGGGGGCGACGCCCGGCGTGACAAAATCAACACACTCAGTATCCACACATCAACAGATATTATGCTAACATTGCACAATATCTGTCATTTGCAAATTGTAGGGTTGCCAGCTCCAGGCTGGGAAATACCTGCAGATTTGGGGCTTGTAGCCCGAGGAGAACGGTGTTTGGTGATGGGAGGAACTTAAATGGGGTATAATACTATAGAGTCCACATTCCAAAGCAGCCATTTTCTCCATGTGAACTGATATCTATCACCCAGAGATCAGTTGGAATATCGGAAGATCTCCAGCCATTACCTGGATGTTGGCAACACTAGCAAATTGATTGTTTTGTCTACAGTGCTGCTAATGATTGGTTATAGTGCAAGAATAGCACCAATTTCCAACACACATTTCATGGTGGAGCAATAACTATTACACCACACCGGGTCTCCCTCTGTGGGATTAATGTGTGTGTGAAAGAGTGCTAAGTGAACCTTAACATGGCCCTTAAAACTATTGGGGGTTAGAGTGGAGTTCACAGTCCAGTGCAGCTGCATCAGAGCTTGAAAGTGGCTTGCTGTGGTGAGGCAACCAAAATCAGGAACACGTAACAAGATTTAAGCAATAATATTGCAGGAAGAATCTCTGCGGTGCTAAATCCCTGAGTCCTGTACATTATGGTGTATTCTCCAAATTATATCATTGTGCAAAACCAAAGCATACTATAGTGTTCCTGAATCTAAAAGAGAGTTGGTGATAGAGCATAAGAACTTGTGCAACGAGACAAGGGGCAGGTAACAGATTGGAGTGAGTAACAAAAAATAAATTTGGGATCCAGGGCTCTTTTTGTAGAAAAAGCCCAGCAGGAACTCATTAGCATAATAGGCCACACCCAACAGCAGAAACTCATTAGCATATTAGGCCACACCCCTGACAGCACAGCTCATTAGCACATTAGGCCGCACCCCCATGTTACCAGAAGTGTGGTCATCCAGCCACACCCACCTTTTGCTTGTTATTCTGTTTACCTTGTTTGCTGTCAAAACCCAAGGACTTTGTGTAGCAGGAACTCCTTTGCATGTTAGGCCACACACCCCTAATGTAGCCAATCCTAATGACTTTCTGCTGTTGGGTGTGGCCTATTATGCTAATGAGTTCCTGCTGGGCGTGGCCAACTTGGGAGCCAGCCGGAACTCCGTTCCTGTGTGTTCCTGCCCAAAAATAGCCCTGATTACCAGTTTTTCAACTTGATGATATGCACTAACAGCAGCTACAGTGATCAACCGTCTTATCCTATGTAATGAACATAGAACCTGCCGGTTTCCTTTTTGTTTCCCGGTTTTGGTTCATTGTTATCAGGTGTTGAATCAGGGACAGGAGGGAGCTCTGATGCCGCTCATAATTCTGATTGCCTTTGTGAAGTAGACATTCTCATTAATCACTTTCTTTCCGCCGCAGATGTGGTGAGCCTCAAAATGATTG
The DNA here is from genome assembly GCF_001447785.1 of Gekko japonicus. Lineage (NCBI taxonomy): Eukaryota > Metazoa > Chordata > Lepidosauria > Squamata > Gekkonidae > Gekko > Gekko japonicus. The sequence continues at coordinate 587,753 of NW_015169219.1, forward strand.
AAGAGCTGAAGGAGCAGCTCGACAACATCTCCCAGGAGGTGGCTCTTCTCAAAGAAAAACAAGCACTTCAGACAGGTATGCGTCTTAGTGTCCGGACCGCAAAACTGGCGCAGTTTTTTTGCAAGAGTATAGAAACATGTGGCAGAGATGGTAACTGAGACGTTTGCTCAGCATACAGCCAGGCCAGTTTATTGGGAGGGGCAGTCATTTGGAGGTTTATGTTGCTGGTTTTTAATTGGGGTGCTTTTGGTTAGGATTTGCAAGCCACCTGGAGCAAAGAGGAAAAGTGAGATATAAATATTGTATAAATAAACAGATAAACAAATATGCTTTAAAGGTAAAGGTAAAGGTTCCCTTGCTCGAAAGCCAGTCGAATCCGACTCTAGGGTTGCGGTGCTCATCTCCGTTTCAAAGCCGAAGAGCCAGCGCTGTCCGAAGATGTTTCCGTGGTCATGTGGCCGGCATGACTAAACACCAAGGCGCACGGCACGCTGTTACCTTCCTACCGAAGTGGTACCTATTTATCTACTTGCAATTTCTTGCTTTCGAACTGCTAGGTTGGCAGGAGCTGGAACTAGAGACGGGAGCTCACTCCATCATGCAGCACCCGGGTCTCGAACTCCTGAACTACCGACCTTCCACAGCCTGCAGTTCAGCGTCTTAACCACTTGAGCCACTGCAGCTTTATTCAGCTGCAAAAAAGGGGGAAATTACACACATACCCCGTACCCCATTTCAGCTTGGGAAAATGCATGGGGGTGGGGAGACTGGTGCGCCTCCTCCTACCATGCTGCAGTTCCAAGCCAAATTGGGCTCTCCCTCATTTTTAAAGAGACATTCCCCACAGCTTTCATATGGCTGGGGTGAAAGTACACTGGATCTAGGGAACCTTAAAGAAGGCAATGTCTAAATTTCCCCTTAGGCGTGGCAGAATGTTTCAATTCTGTTATGATGCCCACTTTGTGGCCTTGAGCACGTCAGCCCAACCTCTGACATGGCATAAAATGGCTGATTCTTTAAGGAATCATCTAGTGCAGCTACAATAAATATACTGCCCGTCAGCTGAATGAGTTCAGACCTATTCTCAGCCAAGAAGCCCTGAGCAACTCACGACTTCCCAGCCTAATCCATAGCATGGTAGTTGTAAGAATAAAATGAAATTCAGATAGACCATGACCTGCACACAGATATGAAGGGCTTAGCCACACAATTCTACAAAGGACAACCAAACCACATTCTCTTCCTCTAAAAGCCCCTCTGGGGGATAAATCTTGGGGACAGGAGTTTCTTTTTATGTGTACTGCTTTGCTGGAGAGGTGAATTGCACACCTTTTAAAAAATTAAAGAACAAGGAGGAAGAACATTCCAATGAACTGGCAGGGACATTACTGCCAGTGCGCACAATTGTTCACCAATTTTTTTTAAAGAAAAAGGTTTCTCATGCTTGACTAGTACAGTGGGAGATCATTCTGCCACTAACAATTACATGAGTACATAAGAACACAAGAGAAGCCAATGTTGGATGAGGCCAACGGCCCATCCTGTCCAACACTCTGTCACGAAGTGGCCAAAAATACCAGGTGCCATCAGGAGGTCTACCAGTGGGGCCATGTCAGAACCCACAGCCAACAACAGAGGACATGCTTTCAGGAAAGGTTATACTTTTATTGAGGAGCTATAGATGCATTAACATAGTCACTGTTAAGAATAGCAGTCGTCCCTTGGACATAATAAGATATAGGACATTCGTATGCACACACACCCCACTGTGTTGGCCAATTAGGCACCCTCCCGCGTGTGGGCTAAAGCCAGCAAACTGTTACTAGGCGAAGCTGGGAACTGTCCGGTTCCCACAGCTGCCTGAAAAGGCAGACAACACACACTCCCACCTGCACTTCATTATAGATAAGCATTTCGGCGCAAAGCAGAGACAGGAATGCGAAAGCAATTTACACAGACTCTGACCAAGCATCCCAACCCCCATGGCAGCATAGCTGACAGGCCAGGACATTAGAAGCCCTCCCGCTGTTGCCCCCCCCAGCACCAAGAATACAGAGCATCACTTGCCCCAGACCGAGAGTTCCTACCTATAACCTGTGGCTAATAGTCATTGATGGACCTCTGCTCCATATGCTTATCTAATTACCTCTTGAAGCCGTCCATGCTTGTAGCCACCGCCACCTCCTGTGGCCGTGAATTCCATGTGTTAATCACTCTTTGGGTGAAGAAGTACTTCCTTTTATCTGTTCTAACCCAACTGCTCAGCAATTTCATTGAGTGCCCACGAGTTCTTGTATTGTGTATTGTTAACATCTTCACTAGCACTGTCCAGTAAGTTCCTATGTCTCTCATTAGTGAAATAGACGCTAGCATGGGACAAAATACATATTGTAAGGAAAGATATAGTGACTATTTTGCTTCCTGTAGCAGAAATGCTCTCTTTAGGGAAAGGCACCCAGTTCTTTGCAACAACTGAGGAACAGTGGCATATTGCTTTGCATTAAAAATCAATTTTCTAAATTGCTGTTTAAAAACACACACACAAAGAACTCTCAACTGCAAATCTGAAATGCATGCTTGGCTTCTTTTCCACTGCTTCTCTTCGAATGCCATCCTAAACAGAGCAATACCCTTCTAAACACATGGGTTTAGTTTGTGTATTGTAGAATAAATGAACATGGTTTGACCAATTTAATGGAAATGGGAAGGCAACTGGTTCCTAGTAGGTATATTTCACAGGGCCAGTATTGATTAGAGATCTAGAATCAACAAGATAGCATAAATTGGATATTGATTTGTAGCTCCTCAGTGTTCAGCCACACATTTTCCCTGTGCTAATTATAACTTTTGTCCTTTCTCCCCCATCCCTTGTTAGTTTGTCTGAAAGGCACCAAGATCAATCTAAAGTGCGTCCTGCTTTTCCCCGATGCAAAGACCTACCACGAAGCCAGTGAAGACTGCATCTCTCAAGGTGGCACCCTCAGTACCCCGCAGACAGGAGATGAAAATGATGCCCTCTATGAATACATGAGGAAGAACATTGGGTCCGAAATGGACATCTGGCTAGGTGTTAATGACATGGCCATTGAAGGAAGATGGGTGGACATGACAGGCAACAGTGTTGCCTACAAGAACTGGGAAACTGAGATCACCACCCAGCCTGACGGCGGGAAGCTGGAAAACTGTGCAGCCTTATCAGGGGTAGCCATTGGCAAGTGGTTTGACAAGAGGTGCCGAGATAAGTTGCCGTACGTGTGCCAGTTCATGATTGTTTAAATGGAAGGCTCATGGTGGAGAAGAGAAGATCAGAGCATTCCATTTAGGATCTGGAACCCCTGCAAAGAGTTTGTAGATATAGAGTATATAGATCCATTTTGCAGCAGATAAAGCCATGACTTTGTAATGGATTAGAATGAATTGGGCTGAAGCTGTATCTTAACCTGCCAGCGTCGATTTGGTAGCAGCTGCGCTGTTCTTCTTGAGAAGGCATGAGTCATAGACATATATTTTTTTACAACTGAAACTTTATGGGGCCAGGTCCTATGGTCCCCTTCCACCAAGTGAGGAACCTTGCTCCAGGAAAGAGGTTCCTCACTTATCGGAAGGGAGCTGTAGGACCTGAGCAACAAACTTGGCCATTTGTGACATTACTTAAGATTCATTACTTTCTTGTTCTATGTATCTTTTCCTGCCGCCCCATTTTCCTTCTTGCACATGGTACCAAATGAAGCCAGCTTCCGCTAATTATTGTCCATTAAACTGAACGCTGTCAGTGCTTATGTTTAATGTTATACCTTCCTTAATGGTAACATTGTTAACCCATATCCACCTACCTAGATTATTCTGCACCACTGGAATCACCTACGCGCACAGCCTAATTTATTGTCCTGGGCAGTGGAGGCATAAAGAAGGGAAGCCAGAGAAGAACCTATTGTGGATTTCAATGTTTTGTGCACAAATAAAACCAAAAACTGTTTTGGCATATGCTGGGGGGGGGTGTGGCTCCCACGTTTCTGAGCAACAGTAATCTTCTCTGAGTACATCTGGGTGATAACATACAACAGACATTCGGGAAGGGAAGGTGAGCCAGGGAAAGGGCAGCATACAACAGACATTCGGGAAGGGAAGGGAAGGTGAGCCAGGGAAAGGGCAACCAGGGAGTAACATATTGTTATTTAATTAAAATGGAAAAAACCTCTGGAAGATACCTCAGGGCTTCTCCAGCTCCAACCTGTGTAACATCCTCCCAAATACATTAAAATTGTATTAGAGGGGAAGGAAATGAGTGTTTCTGCAGCAGTGCCTTCTCCCCCTGCTGCAATCACAGTGCCCGTGCCGTGTCTCCTGAGTGAATTGAGCCGCCCTAGTTCAAATTTTATTATCCCTCTAGCAATGTTCCCTCCAAGCTATGGAGTCTTGTGAGCAAAAATTCTACTTTGTGAGCCAATAGGATTAAAGTTGTGAGTGTGCGATTTGTCTACTGCATAAATTAGTTTGCTCTGGAGCCATCCTTCCAAAGCGAAGACAAAAATCTGTGAGCTGGAGGCTAAAAACCGGTGAGCTAGCTCACACTAACTCAGCTTAGAGGGAACACTACCCTCTAGCATTTGCTGCTTATTTGTACACATGGATCTCTTCCGTACACCAAGGGGGTAAAGTCTCCATTGGAAGTGCATGCAGACAGGCTTCCTTTGTTTAAATGAGAGGAAGATGTATAGGTGGGTTAAGAGATCGCTGAATGGGAGCAACTTTTCTTCTAAAAATCACTGTGAAAACTTGTTATTTGTCTAGTTTCAGAAACAGTGATTTTTGGAAGAAAAGTTGCTCCCATTCAGCGATCTCTTAACCCACATATACATCTTCCTCTCATTTAAACAAAGGAAGCCTGTGCTTGTATTCCTAGATCTTTAAAGAAGGCTGGCGAGGATAGAATAATCTGAGAGTGCTTATGCTTAAAACCTATCTCTACCAAACTTTCTGTCGAAATTTACCACAGAATAAAGAAATAATGGCTTTTACCAGAGTGATGTGTGAATCTGTTGTAGTGCAATGCTTTCTTCCCAAGCTTCTAATGCATCCTTTGAAGTAATTTGGCATATGGAAGCAGAAAGAACCCCGCTGCAGAGGGCTTCTTCTATTGGGATAGCCATTTCCCCCTAATATGTATAGGATGTCCACATTCCACACCCTAGTTAACCAGGAATACAAAGCTGACTTTATTCCATGGACCTCGAATGAAGCTTATTAACATGCCCCAAAACTCTGTGAAGCCAGTTTGGTGTAGTGGTTAAGTGTGCGGACTCTAATCTGGGAGAACCGGGTTTGATTCCCCACTCCTCCCACCTGCACCCGCTGGATGACCTTGGGCAAGCCACAGTTCTGTCAGAGCTGTCCTTGAAAGAGCAGTTCTCTCAGAGCTTTCTCAGCCCCACCCACCTCACAGGTGGGTGTCTGTTGTGGGGAAGGGAAGGCGAAGGAGTTTGTAAACTGCTCTGAGACTCCGAGTGAAGGGTGGGGTATCTCATTGCCTCAGTGGGATTCCATAACTTGTAAATCCATATGCCCTGGTAAAGGTTCCTGAATTTGAGAGTTGAGATATATTTATTTCCGAATTCAAATAAAAGGGATGCTTCTCTGGAAAAATTTTGGAGCAGGTGACAGGAAGATTGAACTTGCCTCACAGGATCCCTTTCCCTGTTCCTGCCACCTCTGGGCTGGGAAATGCCTGGAGATTTGGGGGGTGGGGCCTGGGGAGAGCGGGGGCTGGGGAGGGCATGTGGGGGAGGGGCCTCAGCAGGGTATAATGACACAGAGTCCACCCTTCAAAGTGGCTGGTTTTTTCCAGGGGAACTGATTTTGGTCACAATCGCGGGAGAACACCAGGTGCCACCTGGGGGTTGGCAACTCTATTTCTGCACATTGTTGCTCTGGGTGTGCATTTCGAGCAGGCGGGGCCAAGCACAGAAATGTAATCCTTGCAGAGACACAGCAGTCTTCTCAAAAGGCCAGTCACAGTGGGGCCTTATTAGACAACTTGAGTTTACCTCTACTGTCCTTGGTTTTGCTCAGGTTAAGATGAAACCACAACATTCCTGTTTATTTTTATTAGCCGTGGCTCAAAAGCATGAGCCAGGAAGGCCAATCATAACTTTTAGCTGGTAGCTCTGTAAATAGCCCCAGAAGCATAAGGAACATTCTTGACAGTTTGGTGCTAAAGTATTCTTTAGGGGAAAGGAAGAAAGGGGGAAAGAGCGTACAAGAAAGCAATGGTACTTGGAAAGCAAAAGAAATTTCCCCCCAATTTCCAAAGACAGAAGATGTGCTTCCTGTTCACAGTTGACATTCTATTTCTACCCATCTGAAGCCAACCAGACACTATAGCGCGCGCGCGCACGCACACACACACACATGCGTGCGCAAAGTTGCCTTATACTGAATCAGACCCTTGGCTTATCAAGGTCAATATTGTCTACTCAGACTGGCTGGGGCACTCCGGAGTCTAAGACAGGTGTCTTTCACATTACCTCCTACCTGGTCCTTTTAACTGGAGATGCCAAGGGATTAAACCTGGGACCTTCTGCATGCCAAACGGATGCTCTACCATAGAGCCACAGCCCTCACAGACACTACAGCAATGTCTTCAAACTCTGACAGACACTTTCATCATCTGGGAAATGAGGCTGCAAAGCTTGCAAACGGAGTTGTTCGACCACCCAGACGTGAGCCTGAAACTTAATGACATATGTGCATAGAATCTGTTGTTTCAGAATTCATTGGAAACACATGATTTGCTAATTGCCATTTGGCAATCATGGTTGTAGGTCAGGTTTCTAGTCCAAGCCGCACATATGGGATGTGACTTCAACGCTTCTGACAAATACAGACTGAAATACCATTTTTCTGTCAACCTCTTTGGCTCCATAAAGTCAAAGCTGGAAAAGGCTGCAAAAACCCTGCCTTGAAACTATTATATTTTTATAACCCTTTGCCTTTTATTAATGTCCCCAGTTCTTAGATGCAAGAGTACCCAAACAAGAACTTTAAATGACAAAATGGAAAAGGTGACAGCAGTTGTGCTTTTATTAAATGCTACCTGGGAGTCTAAAATGGGGAGTGTCTCCTAAAAACAGCCTGGCTGGATCAGACCGACGGTAGGACTAGCCCAGGATCATATTTCCCACAGTGGCCAACCAGGTATTACAGAAGTCCTGCCTGTTCCTTGTCATAATTGGAATTCAGAGGTATACTGATGCTGAACATGGAGGTTTCGTTTATCCAGCACATCTAATAGCCATTGATGTCTTCCATATTTAGATGGACATGACTTCCAGGAATCAAGTGTCTAATCACTTCTGCTCTCTCAGCATGTTCCCTTTCTCTTCAAAACTTCTTCTACTCAACAATTAATTCACCTGTGGAATTCACTGCCAGTGGACATAGTGACAGCCACAGCATGAATGTCTTTAAAGGAGGATTAGACAGATTCATGGAGGATAAATCCATCAGTGGCTATGAGGTGTGATGACTTAACCAGGTTGGTGTAGTGGTTAAGTGCGCAGACTCTAATCTGGGAGAACCGGGTTTGATTCCCCACTCCTCCACTTGCACCTGGCTGGATGACCTTGGGCAAGCCGTAGTTCTGATAAGAGCTGTTCTTGAAAAAGAGCAGTTTCTGTCAAGAGCTCTTTCAGCCCCGCCTACCTCACAGGGTGTCTATTGTGGAGAGGGGAAGGGAAAGGAGTTTGTAAACTGCTCTGAGACACCTTTGGGTAGTGAAGGGCAGGGTATAAATCCAATCTCTTCTTTTCTCCCTTCTCTTCTTAATGGTATCTCCACATTTAGAAGCCACCAACCCCTAAATGCCAGTCCCAGGAGGCAATGTCAAGGGAAGGTCTAGGCTTCTATGCCCTGTTTGCTGACCCTCCAGGGCAACTGGTTGGCCATTGCATAATTCACAGTACTGGACTAGATGAAACACTGGTCTGATCCAGCAGGATTCTTTTTATCTTCTCATGATTTAAGAACCTTCCATCTCTGTCTCCAAAAGCAACAAGGCAAGAGAAAGAGGAGGAAAAAAGAGAAGCAATGACAGAATGATAGTTGCAAGCCCTTTGGGAGAGATGTCTGGGCCTAGTTCAGAATTTTGTGGCATTTGTTGCCAGCAAAGCATAAAATAAAATTCAATGAGTTTGTCAAGAACCCTGGCTGAACTTGGAATAGTTTGGGTGGCAATTATCCCAAGCAAATGGTTCTCAGCTGCTCAGAACTGACACAGGTCACAGTTTTAAACCACACGAATCATCCAGGAATATGAGAGAGGCGTAACATTTGCTGCCTCGAGACCTAGCTCTAGGTTAATCATTAGGCTAATAATTAGTGCTGTTGTGTATTACCTAGGTGCCAAACAGAGGCCAATGCCATCTATGAGCCAGTTTGGTATAGTGGTTAAGAGTGGCAGACTCTAATCTGAAGAACCGGGTTTGATTCCCCATTCCTCCACATGCAGCCAGCTGGATGATCTTGGGTCAGTCATGGTTCTCTCAAGAGCAGTTCTCTCAGAGCTCTCTCAGTCCCACCTACCTCACAGGGTGTCTGTTGTAGGTCGAGGAAGGGAAAGGAATTGTAAGCCACTCTGAGACTTCAAGTGACGGGTGGGGTATGAGTCCAATCTCCTCCTCCTCCCTCTTCTTCTTCACACCAGCACACAGTGAACCTTTCTTGATCCATGTTGGTCCTCTACTCCACGTAGGGATGCCAGACCCCGCCGATGGGGGAAGGAGTCTCCCACTTTCAGCCGCCACCTCTCTTCCACCGGCCACCTGGCTGGCAAGAGGGAATTGCCCCCTGCAAAAGGGAGGAACGCTAGAAATTAATGTGACGTGCCTATATGACTCAGAAGTGACATAGGGATTTCAGGGACATTAGGGGTGACACTCTGGTTTGGGGGTAAAAGTCTATGGTAGAAGCTAATTCTACCACAGAATTTTGCCCAAAAACCAGAGCGTCCCCCCCTCCGACATTCCTACGTCACTTCTAGGTCACATGTGCCCAGCAGTTTCTTTCCCCTGTCAAGTGAATGCTTTGGCCTGAGTCTGAGTCTGTGCAAGGACCACACATTCTACTTTGACCTGAGCACTGCTTTGGAGAAAGGTTCCTGCTTCCTACCTTCATAAAGTGGCACAGAGCGCAGGCATTTGCCTTGGCAGGTGGGCCCTGGAGACCTCCCATGAGTACAACTGCTCTCCAGACAGTTCCCCTGGAGAAAATGGCTGCTTTGTAGGGTGGACTCTGTGGTATTATACCCCACTGGGGTCCTTCCTATCCCTACAACCCTGCTCTCCCCAGGAATTTCCCAACCTAGAAGTTCAACCATCAATAGGGTTGCCAAGTCTAAAATCGTCAGGAGCAGGGGACTCCAGCATCCTATGCGCGCACACGTCACCAGGAAATGACGTTATAACGCCAGGCATGCTGGGAGCGGGGCCACAACCATCCAAGGGGGAAACATAGTTTCCCCCTCGGATGGTCGTGGCCTCGCCCCCAGCGTGCCCGGCATCATAACGTCACTTCCTGGTGACGTGCACGCCGGGGTGGGGTTCCCCGCCCCCCGGGGGGACTTGGCAGCCCTAACCATCAACTCAGTCAGCCTCCTGAGTATGTTAGGGAAACATGTAAACAAGCACCTTGGCTGAATTTGTTTTCTGTTTTCTTTTTCTCTGCAACTGACCATGAAGGTAAAGTCTTGTTCAGTTCTGGCAGCAATGAGAACGCCACCAAATTCTATGAGATTACTTCACATGCACTCTCATACACACAGAAATGGAAAACTTCAATAATAGCCACCATAGAAAAATGGTTGATGAAGATGCTAGAATTGGCAAAGATGGCTAAACTTTGATTAGAAAAAAGACTGTATTTACATTTATGGCTAACTGGAAACCTCTTATTGACTTTTTGCATGAAAGGGGGGGAAATGAATTTATGATATATGGATCTGATGATTAAGGATAATTGTAGATAATAGAAAAGAAGATTTTTTGTTTTAATTTTGTTACAATTTTAGATAGAGTAAGTAACCATAATATTAGACTAAGTATCAAGTTTGCAACTGTATCTTTGTTGTCGAGAAATATGAACGTTTCATTGATGTGCTCTGTTATCTTCGTTCTCTCTTTTCTCTCTCTTTTTTCTGTAGTTTTTTCTCTTTTTTCTCTTTTTTCTGTACTTTGATTTTTTGCTTTAAAAATCCTACAATAAAATTTAAAAACATTACTCCACATGCAAAAGAAATGAGCCAAGACCAGTGTTCCCTCTAAGCTGAGTTAGTGTGAGCTAGCTCACAGTTTATTAGCCTCCGGCTCACACGTTTTTGTCTCAGCTCAGGAAGGTGGGCTCCGGAGCAAACTAAGGTATGCAGTAGCCAAATCGCTCGCTCACAACTTTAATGCCAGTAGCTTACAAAGAAGAATTCTTGCTCACAAGACTCCACAGCTTAGAGGGAACATTGGCCAAGACTATCCCTTTTGTCAGACATTTTAAAAAATTGAGCACAAAACTCAGACAAAGAGTCGGAAGGGACCTCCAGGGTCATCTAGTCCAACCCGCTGCACAATGCAGGAAATTCACAAATACTTCCCCCCACACTCCCAGTGACCCCTGCTCCATGCCCAGAAGATGGGGGGGGAAAACCCTCTCCAGGATCTGGACTGAAGAAAAAAAATTTCCTGACCCCAAAGTGGCAATCAGCATTCCCCTTGGTGTGTAAGAAAGGGCCACAAGAACTAAGCACTGAGGCAACCCTTCCTGCCCTCCCTCTCATGATTGGCCTAAGTTCACAGAATCAGCAGTTTAAAAACCTCCAAAGAAGGAGAGCAGACCACCTCCCAAGCTTAGGTTGGTCTTTGCCACCCATGCCACTCTTGGTACAGGGGACAGTTGTACCACATGTGCATTGTCCAGTAGAACTGGCGGATACAGGAAAGATACCAGTGCTACCATCTAAATGCTGGTGTGAATGCAGTTGAGGAAGTGGACTTTCTGGATGGTTTAAGACCCGGGTCTTACATCAAAGCCATATGCAGTCTTGGAAGGACATCTGAAAGAATTCTTGCAGTAGGAATGCTTTCAATTTGATGTTAGGATGTTAGCAGTCAATAAAGCACCATCTGCTCTTTTTAAAAAGCTATAGAACAAGACTATCAAACTGCTCCGGTCCTTGTTATTTACTAACAACCTTGATTTTCTTCAACATTCATTAGTCAAATAAATATAATGTCTCACTTTGAGGGTATTTAATAAAGATAATCTTTGGTCATTTAAAAATACAAGCCTCTCCAGTTTGGGTAAGAGCTTGAGCGCTGTCTGACTTGATCAGAAAAAGTCTGGTTCTAGCCCCGTAGCCAAGGCCACCATCCGTGGCCAAGCGGCACACGCAAGCGGTACACGCAAGAGGTCATTCTGCACATGAGAGAGGTGGCCTTGGACTCGTAGGGACAAATTCCACTTCTCGCACTAATTATTAAAGAGCTCTCGGGAGGGGCTCTTTAAAAAGTTATGGACGCTGCCGCTGTTCTCGGCTGCAGCTGTGACGCCTGCGTGGGGTGGGGCGGGGTGAAATGTTCCCTTGCCTCCCTGAGAACCGGGGTGGTGGCCTTGGACATCAGACGCGAGAGGTCATTCTGGCTCCCCCAGCTCTCGGGGGGGCTCTTTAAAAAGTTATGGCCGGCCCAGCTGTTCTTGGTGGCAGCTGCGACGCCCGCGTGGGGGGGAGGGGAGGGGCGAAACGTTCCCTTGCCTCCCTGAGCCCCGGGGTGGTGGCCTTGGACTCGTAGGGACAAATTCCACCTCTCACGAGAGGTCATTCTGGCTCCCCCAGCTCTTGGGAGGGGCTCTTTAAAAAGTTATGGCCGCCACCACTGTTCTCCACAGCAGCTGCGATGCCCGCGAAACGTTGCCGCTCAGACATCACACACGAACGTTCTGGCTCCCCCAGCTCTCGGGAGGGGCTCTTTAGCGGCAGCTGCAACGCCTGCGAAACGTTGCCACTCGGACATCACATGCAAGAGGTCATTCTGGCTCCCCCAGCTCTTGGGAGGGGCTCTTCAAAAAGTTATGGCCGTGCCGGCTGTTCTCCGCGCTACGACGCCTGCGTGGGGGGAGGGGTGGGGCGAAACGTTCCCTTGCCTCCCTTAGCCCCAGAGTGGTGGCCTTGGACTTGTAGGGACAAATTCCACCTCTTGGTGTGATGTCCGATGCTCGCAAGACGTCATTCTGGCTACTCCAGCTCTCGGGAGGGACTCTTTAAAAAGTTATGGTCGCCGTCGCTATTCTCGGTGGCAGCTGTGACGCCTGCACGGGCCCCCCCGGAATGTTCTCCTGCCTCCCTGAGCCCCGGGGTGGTGGCCTTGGATTCGTAGGGGCAAATTCCACCTCTCGCGCGAGAGGTCATTCTGGCTCCCCCAGCTGTCCTTAGGGGCTGTTAAAAAAGTTATGGGCCCCGCCGCTGCCGCTTTCGGGGGCAGCTGCAACCACCGTGGTGGGGGGGAATGCTGAGCTGCCCTCCCCACCCTTTTCAGGCTCCGGTCCTGAAAAACGGCCTGCAGAGCCTCCCCTCCCTTTTCAGGCTCCACGCTAGAACTCCGGGCCTGAAAAAGGGCCAGCCGAATGTCAATTTCGGCCCCATTATATCTTATGGGCCATTGAAGTCAATGGTATATTCTGGGGGCTGGAGGGGAGGGGGTTTGAGGGAGAGGCTCCAAACTCACAGGGTAGCTGCTGGAGCCTCTCCCCAAGATACCAACCAAGTTTGAAGAACATTGGACCAGGGGGTCCAATTCTATGGGCCCCCAAACAGGTTGCCCCTATCCCCTCCATTGTTGTCTATGGTGGGAAAAAAGTAACTTTCACAGATCAAAATGTGACCCACGAACCCTGAGCTTGCTTTTTCTCATTTGCAAGTCTGGCCTCCACACTCCTTTAACGAGGCAGCCCTGAAGCTTAGGGCAGCCGGAGTTTCTTTGTACGCAGCTTGTGCGGCTGGCTGAGTGCCTCTTCTGCTTGCCCACCTCTCGCCTCTGCACCTCATCTTCTGCCAGGCATGGAGGAGCCCAGCTCGCCCAGGCTTCTTGCCTCCTGCTGCATTGGCCCTCTGGTGCACCGGTAAGTCCCCAAAGTTTGACTCTTCCTCTACAAGTCTCTGGCGCTGAAGGTATTCGCCTCCTTCCATCCTGCCTGCTATGGCTGCAAAATTGTGAGAGATTTCTTAACATAGTGTTCCTGCCAGGGAAGCTGGGGACCCTGCCCATGAGTCTCCATGTCATCCTCACAACAACCCTGTGGGGTAGGTTAGCTAGAGAAGGGGAGATTTGGCCTGGGGTCACTCAGCCAGCACAGTGAGAATACAAACCTGGGTCTCCCCACATCAATCTGCAACTCTGACCACTGTGCAGTGCTGCCTCTACTGATCTGTAATGTTCCAGAGGTGTTGTAATGTAATACTCTGTTTCTCAAACGAGTGTATGCCTGTCTGTTGGTCCACGTAGGAGTCTTGATCCTGGTTGTGTGGTGGGCTAGTTGTGGCAAATGGTAGGGAAGCTCAGTATTTCTGTATACAGTTGTAGGGGCTTTATTGCAATGTGGTATGGCCTGATATGTTCTTATTCCAGTGTGGGGTGTGTGGGGGGCAATGGAAGCTGAGTGATAGGGTCTCTCCAAGTGATTGCCAGAAGTGAGATGCGTCCTGGTCTTGTGTCTTACAGATAATCTTACAAATAGTCCTTTGCATTTATATCATAATGCTGTTTGTGTGAGAGGTAGAGCAGGAAGGGTTGCATCAGTGCTTAGTTCTTGTGGCCCTTTCTTACACGCCCAGGGAAATGCTGATCGCCACTTTGGGGCCAGGAAGCAATTTTTCTCCAGGCCAGTTTGGCCCCCAGTGATCCTGGAGGGTTTTTTCTTTTATCATATTCTGGGCGTGGAACAGGGGTCACTGGGGTGTGTGTGGGGGTAATGGTGAATTTCCTGCATTGTGCAGGGGGTTGGACTAGATGACCCTGGAGGTCCCTTCCCACTCTATGAGTCTATGATTCTATAATTCACCCAGGCTGGCTCTGGGCACGCCAGCACCTCTGTCAGGCAGAAGCGCCTGAGATCCTCCCCCTCCCCTTTTCCTTTGCCTGACTTGGAGGCGAAGGGAAGGGAGAGGGGGGAAAGAATGGATCCCAGGTGCTTCTGCCTGTCAGAGGGGCTGGTGCACACTTCCAGTGATGTCAGTGGGTGTGGCATATGCTAATAAGTTATGCTAATGAGCTCCTGCAGCTCTTGTTCTACGAAATGACCCCTGTCGGGCAGAATCACTCATTAAGCAAAGAGTGACAGATACAGAAAGACAAATGGACATTTCAAGATTTCCAGAGTTCATTTCCTCAGAAAAAAATAGATACACTGTGTCAGGTAGCCCTGTCATAGGTCTGGAATGTGGAGGGGTGCCCTCCCATTTTTTGTCTCAGTTCCCCCTGGCTCACCAACTGTTTGCTATCTTATGCTTGACCTTGTAGATGCTCTAGCTACAGTTTACTCGGCTGGGAAAGTTAACGGCTTTTGCTTTGCCTGCTTGCTTTGCCCGCACGCATGAGATGTATCCATTGACTCATGCTTACAGGGGGGATGTTTGATTCTAGTATAAGTCAGAGGCCCTAGTATTGGCGGCCATTCCTGACACAAGCTGTGCATGTGTCTCTAGTTCTGGAGCTACCAATAAACAGTTATCTTCTCATGAAGCCCTGTGTTGCTTAACCTGACTAAGGACCCTGACACACTGCAGCTCCAGCTGCTTATTTATATTTTCTGGAATCTAACAACACCAGAAGGGCATTCACACTGGCCAGAAGTTCGACTTTGCCTTCGGAAATGTTGGGAAGGAGGTTTAAAGCAATCCCTTACTCCTTAAGTCTCTGTTCTTGCTCTCTGGATGAAATTGACTCTATAGAACACATTTTTTAAAACTGTCCTAACTATACAAAGGTCCGATTGGAAAGTATTAGCCCATTGTTAGAAAGATTTCATGGGAGATCAAATAAAACCAAACTTCAAATAAAACCAAACTTGATTATCTCCTGTCTGATAGAAACCACAAGACTACTCATCAGGTGGCTAAATTCTGTGCTCAGGTTTAAAAGCATCGAAAATCCCATATGGCAGCTTGACTTTGTAATTATTTGGTATGAATCTGTATGTTTTAAAGACTTAATTCAATCTTTTTTATCATTTTAGAATTTTTAAAATCCAACTGTATTGCTGGTCGTTGGCTATTGCATTTCGTAATCAAACTGTACTGCTGGTCGCTGACTGTTGTAATAAAGTGATTGATTGATTGATTGATTGATTGACTCACAGGTTTCCCCCCCCAAAAAAAACTCCATTTGTCTCCAGCATCTAGCAATTAGCAACACACTGCCTTGAGTAACAGGGGTGGCTCCATTTTGCTTATCAGAGCTAGAACCGGCTTGCCTGCTCCTGCTTTGTTTTTATCTAACCTAATAATGGCCATTGAGTGTTGCCATGTGCCTGCTGGGGGCAGGAGATCTACCACTTCAGAGAAGATATTTTAGGGGGGGGGAATTAATCACTTTCTGGTTTTCCCATAGACTTTCTGGCAATTCCTTCCCCTTCCTCTTTTGTCTTGTTAATATTCTGGCAATTCCTAAAGAGGTATGACATCACTTCAGGCTCCCAAGTACTTACCTTAATTCAGCGGGGGATGCAGGGCTATTTTTGGGCAGGAACGCACAGGAATGGAGTTCCAGCTGGCTCCCAAGTTGGCCACACCCAGCAGGACCTCATTAGCATAATAGGCCACACCCAACAGCAGAAACTCATTAGGATTGGCTACATTAGGGGTGTGTGGCCTAACATGCAAAGGAGTTCCTGCTACAAGAAAAGGCCCTGGGTTTTGACAACAAACAAGGTAAACAGAATAAGAAGCAAAAGGTGGGTGTGGCTGGATAACCACACTTCTGGTAACATGGGGGTGCGGCCTAATGGGCTAATCAGCTGTGCTGTCAGGGGTGTGGCCTAATAGGCTAATGAGTTCCTGTTGTTGGGTGTGGCCTATTATGCTAATGAGTTCCTGCTGGGGGTTTTCTACAAAAAAGCCCTGGGGGGATGTATAGTTCTTCGCGGGATTATTCCCTTGGGGAAAACACAGGAACTGCACTATTCCGTCGCCCAGACATAGCCGGCCCGGGAGACGCTCTAGCAATGGGGCTGGAAACTCGATGGTACCATCGAGTTTCCAGTCCCATTACCAGAGCGTCACTCAGCTACGTCTGGGCAACAGAATAGTGCAGCGCCTGTGTTCCAAGCAAGAATCTTCTGGTGGGGAAGCATGTGTCCCCCGCCGGATCGTAGGTAGGTACTTGGGAACCCTACATCACTTCCAGGGAAAATGTAGTGACGGCCACTGCTCCCTGTCCCACCCCACCCCCAGCCTCCCATGTAGTGCTGCCAACCTCCTGGCGGGGCCTGGAGATCTCCTGGAATTACAATTGATCTCCAGCTGACAGAGATCAGCTCCCTGGGAGCAAATGGGTGCTTTGGAGAGCAGGCTGTATGGCCATATACCCTGCTGAGGTCCATCCTTTACCCAAACCCTGCCTCCCCAGGCCACACCCCCAAAATCTCCAGGTATTTCCCAATCTGGAGTTGGCAACCCTACGCTTGCCAGGCCATTCCTGGCACCCCTATGGCCATCACTCCCATGGCCTGCAAAGAACCCGGGATGCTGCCTCATGGAGTCAGACCATAGAACGATGGTCGTTTGGCTCTGATTGGCAGCAGATTGGGGGCTCAGGAGGAGGTCTTCCCCATCACCCCCTGCCTGATCTCCTGTTCAGGGACCATATTGTAGTATTGTTGTGTATTCAATTGACAGCATTGAATGCCTTGTATGTGAACCAGCTCATTGCATTCACATGTTAAGCTTCGAGTCTGGGCTAGGATCCTAATGTAACCAATAGGAGCCCTAGCCCAGGAAGTGTCGTCCAATCACGTTACAA
This sequence comes from Gekko japonicus, assembly GCF_001447785.1. Classification (NCBI taxonomy): domain Eukaryota; kingdom Metazoa; phylum Chordata; class Lepidosauria; order Squamata; family Gekkonidae; genus Gekko; species Gekko japonicus. The sequence goes on from NW_015169219.1 coordinate 604,807, forward strand.
AGCGGGATCGCTTGTGATTGGCCTTTATCTCTCCAACCTTATAGGTTGTTATTTGTACAGTGGGTGTGGCTACATTAGCCGGGAATGTTTAAATACAGAGAAGCCAGTGTATATACTTGGATGGGTTCTGGCTGGCGATTGTTGTACTGTGTTGGAGAAGTAACAGAGCTGAAGAATAAAAGCCGCATTCTTGCTGAATCACTCTCCGACTCTTTGTTAAGTTCGCGACTTAACAAGTATCCTGCTAGAATCCTACCACAGATGCAGGCTATAACCATCTTTCCATGTCTATAACATTCCACAAAGGCATCTGCTTGGAATGCCTTTATGGGGAAGAGCACTGGTGTAGTGGTAAAGCACATGCTTTGGCCAAAGAAGGTCCCAGGTTCAGTCCCTCACATCACCAGTTAGAGGACCATCTCAGATACAAGGTCCTGGGAAAGACCCATCTCTACCCAAGGCCCTGGAAAGCTGCAGCCAGAGTAGACAGCAAGATGGCTCAGGGCTGACTCAGTATAAGGCAGCTTCATAAGTTTAACTGTATGGAATGGCATCCAAATAATAATACACTGTACATAATCTCAGCTTCAGCGCACATGCCATATAGCAAAATGCAAAATTGATTTTGTTACAGCATACAGAACATTGCTTCTAATTCATAAACAGATGGAATTGTCTGACGTATATTTCCTCCTGACACCAAACCAGAAAAAAAAGAACTGTGGATTAAATTCTGCTGTAGACATAAGCCTTACATCTGTCATTTTTGGCTTTGGGATCTGGGAAAGAGTTTCCACCAGACGCCGGCAAAGTTTGGAACTAAATAAAAACAGTTTGTTCTTCCAGTGCTTTAACCAAAGATCCAAGTCTCCAACTGGATCAGTCTCCAATATTTTGAGGCATGTTGATGTCTATGAGCCAGACCTGAGAAACTACCCTATTTTCTACAGGTCTCTATTTTTGAGCCTCACAGCAATCAACATCTGAGAGGACAGCTAGGGAGATTTACACAAGGAACTTTTGGAAAGCATCTCCGATGCTACTACATGTAGGCTGCCTTGAATCAGGTTGCGGGAAATCTTCCAGATATAACATTATGTCTTCTAAACATGTTAAAGCAAATGAGTCCAATAAACAGTGAGGCATGCAGTGATTTAGGTGGGTGTTGTCTGATACTGTGAGTCACCAACACAGGACTGACAAAAATATTTCTCTGACAGATAACCTATTTAAGGTTGTGAGATCAGACACCATTATCCAAATGGGGTGGGGTTGGCCGGCAAGTCTAGGCTAAAGTGTGTTAAATAAAACAATGTGTTATTCTTGTTCCTGAATTAAAATGTGCAGGAGGGAGACCGGGAATCAGCATCGTCTGCTATTACGATAAAGGGGATACAGGTAGCCCTGGACATTACATCTGAGAAAGATCATTATTACTTAAAATTTAGATAGCCTGTTTCAAGATTCAAATTACTCCACACTCATTGTCGAGTAATCTCTTCATACTGCGGAAGGTAATGAGAGGACAGTTGCTTACTGAGGACTACCTATTATAAGCAAAGCATCAATAGTGCACAGAAGTGCCTTTGTACCACCAAGTTTATAGTGTGCACCACTGAGCAATATGAGACCCAGTGTGGTGTAATGGTTGGGCTAGAATCTGAGAGACCCAGTTTCAAATCCCCACTCTGCCACCGAAGCTTGCTAGGTGACCTGGGGCCAGTCACAAACATTCAGCCTAACATACTTCAGAAAGGAAGATAAAATGGAAGAGAGGAGAATGATGTGGCAAGCTACTTAGGGGATAAAAGAGGGGTATAAACAAAGGAAATAAATTCATCTGGTCTCGCCCACCTTGTGGTGCCACCTGTGTTGCAGAAATCCCCCAAATTAAATCAATCAAATAAATCGAATCATGTTAATTTATATTTATTGTTTTTAATGCTTTTTTTGTTACTGTTATTGTTGTTACCCGCCCTGAGCCTGCCTGCAGGATAGGGCGGGCTATAAATCAAATCAAACTAGAAAGCAAGGGCCATGCATTAGTCTAATGCTTCTGTGCACTTTCCCACACTCTGCATCCAACCCTGCCCCAGACTCCAATGCTATCTCTCATTGGCCAGGTCAGTAGGTACAGACATTGGTCCCCTCCTTCTAAGGAAGTACATGTACCTTTCCTGATGTTATTTTTGAGCCACAATGCAGCAGAAAGTTTTGTGGTGTACCACCTTTCACCCAAGGCTCCTAGTGAGTTCACGGCTGAGGGATTTCCCCAACCTGCAGCTCACACTTCACCACCACTAGCATCAGTTTACTTGGGGTGGAGTGAACAGACGGATACAGGAAGTGTCAGAGATGTTTAATGAAATTTTTACACCAGTCTTCATTGCAGGGATGCTAAGCACAAACCACAACTGGCACAGAGAGAACCGGATCTGAAGAACTATGTAAAACAGAAAACAAAGACAATAGAGAGCCTAGGGCAAGGGAAATGGTTTTACAGCATTGATCACACAATAGCAGCATATGCCCTGAACCAAACAGGATTTAAAAAAAAAAAATGTGTAGACAAATGTTTGGATGATATCTCAAGAGTTACAAGCCGCATTTGCAAAATGTGGGCGCTTCATACTTAGAGGCAGTGTTTTAAATCCTGCTTTTCCAACTGGTTCCAGAGCCGCTCCCAGGAATCAAATATGGGACAATTCAGATTCAAAAGAAATGCTCCTTCCAGACGGGATTCTCAGCTGAGCTGCATCCATTCTGATGGCAAACACAAAAGGAATCGTCATGACGCCCTGCTTTCAAGTGTTCAAGACCTGCTGGCTACAGGTGATTTGCTAGAATAATTTTTTTTTTTTTTATGCCCTGCTTTCAAGGGTTCAAGCCCTGCTGGCTACAGGGTGATTTGCTAGAATAATTTTATTTATTTATTAAATGGTGCAACTGCAAGACTGGAAACATTGCTGAAGAAAGTAACCGGAAAAGCACAAAAATACCTTTTTAAAAGAAATATCTTTGTTTTTGAGATTTCTTTTTTAAAAGATTGATTGGCATTGTCTGTGTGTGTGTGCGCGCGCGTGTGTGCGCACACGCTTGTGAGGCTGGAAGTCATGGTGACTGCTGGTGACCCCTAGTGGGGCTAGGAGGTTTCAGAGAGGTAATTTGATAACCTGCCTCGGCCTCCTGGCCCTGGTATTCCTTTCAAGTCTCCCTTCCAAGTACTTGCCAGGGTCGGCCCTGCTTAGCTTCCAAGATCTAACAAGATCAAGCTTGCCTGGGTGATCCAGGTCAGGGCTGGTTGGTTGCCCATTCTGATATATACAAATGTACGCCTCAGAGTTCAGCAGTAGCAGTACCAGTCATGCACAGACACCAGCTGGGAGAATACACAACAATCCTGACTTGCTTATAACCCATGGTGGTGAAGGAGTGATAACATAGATGCACTCATAATTGTGAACATATGAAGCTGTCTTATAACGAAATCTGACCACCGGTCTATCAAGGTCAGTCTACTCTAATTGGCCATTGTGCTCCAGTGATTCAGGTAGAGGTCTTTCACATCCCCTACAACCTGATTTTTTTAAACTGAAGATACAAGGGATTGAACCTGGGACCTTCTGTGTACAAGACAAATGCACTACAGCCCCATTGTGAGTATGAAACCAAGACGCAGTCGTTATTCTGATTCCTTCCCCCTAGGTTGAAGTGTCGATAGTGCATGTTGCTTCAAGCCTGCCACTGCAGTTACAGGTAATTTCCTTGAAAGGTGTATTTAAAAAAAATAAAAATCTACCAGTGGTTAATTGTTTCTGGCATCATGCATGACAGATGACAGCTGCCTTGAGTTAAATGCTGCCAAAGTGTAATTGGCTCGGGGGCAATCAGTGAGCAAAAACAAGTTTTTGTGCATAAATCTTCTGCACTCTTGACATAAAAGACAGGCTTTTGGGGGCGGGGTGCATGCAACACCCATGGAGTATGCACCCTCTAGCTATATCCTGACAGCTGTACCTACCTTGGGAGCTGGAAGGGGGCCCTGAACCCACCACAGGGCGTCTTCTCCCTCCTCTCCACATTACCTAACAGATGGAGCTAAAAATATGATCACTCCCTTAGGCTGATTAATGGAGGGCTCCATGAGTGCAGGAACAGAGGTGCGTCGTCTTCTATTGTACTCGTCCAGCCTCGGATGGAGAGTCCTATTTGAACACTCGCCCATATTTGTACTTAATATGAAAAAGAAGAAAGTATTATAAATTATCCATACTCAAGACAGAGTCCCCTCTGCACTCATTCAGACATACAAAGATAGCACTTTCCACCCTGGTAGTTCTAGTCCAGCTTCCACTAATACTCCCATCTTTGAAAGGAGGCACAAAAAGAGATGCAAAAATGCTCAGTGCCAGCCAATTGCTATGCCTTGCCACAAGGGGTCGCTGTTGCACCAGCTAGCGATGCAAAGCGTTGAACTGGCCTTCCCCGCTGTAGCTTTAAAGATTGATCACAACGGTTTTATATAGATCTGAGCTTTATAAGAGTATATTTTGCAGTTGCGGGGGGGGGGGGGGGCACATTACGACTTGCCTATAGGCTTTCAAAGCATTTCGGAACAAAGCTGAAGCACGTAAAGAGACAAGACACAAACATTATCTTGTCCCTGCATCTTCTTAATAGAATAGTGCTGAAATTCAATAGGTGTTTTTTCTCCTTCTTCTTTTTATGGGAACCAGGGGTAGGAGGCTGCAAACAGCAGAACAGCAAGCAAGGGTTCTGAGCCACAGTAGAGTTACCACTCCTCTTCTGCTGGTCACAGCCTCTCAAGGCTGGTTCTGCAACAGGAAAAAGCAGAAGAAGGATTTACGCCTTGGCCTGCAGCAAATCCGATGTAACCAACCAGTTAAACTCAGAGGTCGATTCGGGGGAATCGCGGGGGATCGCCGTTCCCCGGGTGAGGTGCAGGGTCGGGGTACACGATGAAGGCCCGCTCCCTTCTTCTGGCCGCCCCCTGCTTCCAGCCTCATTCTGTTGCAGAAGGCGGAAGAAGCAGGAGGGTAAGTCGGCTTCCTCCCCCTCTGCCTGGCCGAGGCCACTCCACATGGCCTCCGCAAGGACTCCCAGCCCCATCCAGGAGCTTCCCCGAGGTAGCTGTGTTAGTCTGTTGCTGCAAAATAGTCCAAGAGTTCAAATAGGACCTTTAAGACTAACAAATAGCACCTTTAAGACTAACCTTTAAGACTAAGACTAACTGAGTGGTCAGTGTGGCCTTACGACACACTTCCGGTAATGGCAGGGGGTGTGGCCTTATGACACACTTCCGGTGATGTCAGGGTGTGTGGCATATGCTAATGAGTTATGCTAATGAGTTCCCCTAGCTCTTTTTCTACGAAACAACCCCTGGTTAAACTACAGCACTTGGACCCAAGTCAGCCCTGTTGAAGTTAATCAATGTTGCCTCACACAGTGAATGAATCAGTCCATAAAGATAGATGGTCCAGTGTTCCCTCTAAGCTGTCCGCATGAGCGGCTGCTGATTAAGGCTGATCCTGCACGCATGGTTCCTCACAGTTTTTCCACAACCATGTCAGGAGGTTAATCTCCCTCTACACTGCATGCTGCTTTCACTTTCTTTGTTCATAGGGTTTTCTGCATAGATTTATGACCATTCAGGGGTGACTACGCAGTCAGTATGGCATTGCCCCGGCCTGGGGTACCTGAATGTGGTTTTGAGCAGCACCTTTTCCTTCCTCTGCTTCTGATTGGAAGGGCACAATAAGCAGTCAACTTGACACGGCTTCATTGATCTCCGTCAGTTCCCTCACCCCTATTTCCCCCTCTGTATTTATCACCTCACCATGAATTACTTAGCTCAGGTGGCTACTAACCTCTGAGGCAAGTGCCAACACAGGAAAATCTGCATATCAAGGCAGGAGCGAGCGCTGAAAGCAAAATAGATGGCAAGCTGACTCTAGGCAATGCAGAAACCAGGATCCAAGGCAATGCAATGAAAGCAGATATTCCAAGGCAAGGGGGAACCAGGTCCAGTGCTGAGAAAACGTGGAGCTAATGCCAGATGCAGAATGGACCTATCACAGGAAGCCCCGCTCAGCAGCAGTCTGGAGCCGCGCAGGGTCTTGCACTGCCCAGTGCCCATTTTAAGATTACAGCAGTTATGTTCTGCTCAGGATGTGAACTGCTCAGCTCAGTAGGGGAAAAATTAGAGGGAACATTGATGGTCACCCCACACACTGAACATCTTATGGAAGAAAACAGGGTCACTCGTGTGTAGGTGAAGTGTCTGAATCCAACTCTCTTGCCCTGCTTTTACATGGGATGGCCTTAGTAATTCTGGGGCCCTGGGCAGTGCAAGGATGGGGCCCCAGAATCAATACTAACCCCTGGGCACCCCTGGCACCCTAGGGCCAAGCAAGGTGTGACCCTCACCTTGTACAAGGCAGCCTATGACATCACTGGCTTCCTGAGCCCTGGGCAGGACAGGTGCAAGCAGCCACAAAAGGCTGTTTTGGGGGTGGGACCTTGGTGGATGGGCTCCCCCCCCCCCAAGCACAGGGCCCAAGACATCTGCCCTGATTCCTTTTAGAAGGAAAAGCTTGAGGATCCCCACTACACACACCGAATGCAGACACACAGTCCCTGGGATTCTTAGGGCTCTTTTTGTAGCAGGAGCTCCTTTGCATATTAGGCAACATACTCCTAATGTAGCCAATCCTCCAAGAGCTTACAGTAGCCCCTGTAAGAAGAGCTCTGTAAGCTCTTGGCAGATTGGCTACATCAGGGGTGTGTCGCCTAATATGCAAAGGAGTTCCTGCTACAATAAGAGCCCTTTTGTCACAGCTGCCAAACATCTAATTTTGAAGTAACATCTTTTGTTGTTACTTCAAAATTAGATGTTTGACAGCTGTGACCAAAAAAACCCAAACCATCTACCCAGGCTCTAAAGGAGCTGAACTGGGTCATAGCTACAATCATCCCATTCTTCTAGTTCCTGGTTAATTTTGGATGGTGACTCTTGGTGAATAATCTGAAGTGCGGTGAGAAGTGTGTGTGTGTGTGTGTGTGTGCATGCCCATTCACACACACTTAAGAGCTGAGACACAACATTTTCCCATGGGCAGCAAAGAACTCTGATTCATTCCACTAGTCATGAACACATGTTGTCCTATATACTTACGACTTGTCTCCAGTTCTTAAATTGGGCATTAATCACATACTGGCTCCGGAAACTGCTTAAGTCAAGAGAAACCAGATGAAGGCAGAACTGGTATCTTTCGAGCCATTCTAGAGCCACTTAGAAAGCAGAACTCAGCTTTTTATTCTCCCTTCAAGGATTGTCGCTGCAGACTAATAAGCATGCCTTGAACATCTGGCAAGAAAAGCCACCTGACTCCTCCTTTTCTAATGCTGAATGAACTCTGAGTCAAGCACAGTGGTTTAGATCACAAGAAAGCAGGCACAGACGTAACTGTATGAGGAACAGCGCGTCATAGACAGAGATCAAAAGGAAAGAACACACTGTATATCTATCGAGTGCTACATCGACTTACCTGTCCACAATACATTCCTTTAGTGTGCCCTGTCCCAACAGGTGCACTAAAGAGCCACTGAAAACTTGTTCACAAACCGGCAATAGTTAACCTTCTGCCTGTGTCAAGTATTGAATCAACGCCGTTGTAAGTGATTCAGCTTTATTAACAACAGGAACATCAGAAGAACACACAACGACAACAGTGGAGCATAGCTCCCTTTTAAACTATCCCGGACTGATGTAGCCATGCCCTAGAATAGTTAAGGACCAATAGCGTTGTAACAATAAGGTCCAGTTAGGTTTGTTCCCTCCAGCACAGTTCTCTTGCATCTGATTGGTTACACTTAAACATTAGCCAATAGGATTGTTCCAGCTTAGAATCCTGGCTAAGGTCTCAAGCGTAACATTACGTTTAATACAGTGAATACATAACAGCCTGAACCTGGAAGCTTAACCAAAGAGCACTTTTGGAATCACAAGGGGGTGGGACCCGCGATACTCTCGTTAGCTAAGGTCTCAAGCGTAACATTACGTTTAATACAGTGAATACATAACAGCCTGAACCTGGAAGCTTAACCAAAGAGCACTTTTGGAATCACAAGGGGGTGGGACCCGCGATACTCTCGGGGGGGAGGGACCTTCACACAGGAGGCAGAGGAGGAAGCAGCAGGAGGAGGTAAGTTCCATTTGATAGCATTTTGTGCCCTGTAAGCTGCCCTGAGCCTGCGTGCGGGGAGGGCGGGATAGAAATGGAATGAAATGAAATAAAATGAAATAAATAAATAAATAAAATCTCCAGGCAACCGAGATCAGCGCACCTGGAGAAAACGGCCACTTTGGAAGGTGGACTCCATGGTATACCTCACTGAAGTCCCTCCCCTCCCCAAGCCCTGCCCTCCTCAGGCTCCACCCCCCAAATCTCTGCTATTTCCAAACTGGGAGCTGGCAACCCTACCTCGGGGTCCATCTCCAAATCTCTGGAAATTTCTCAGTCCAGAGCTCGCAACGTTACCTCAGGACGTGGTATAAACTGCAACCAAATAAAATCAACATTTTATTGGTCTCCATACAGGAGGGGAGATAGATGGACATTTATTGCAAGACACATTAGGTGTTTTGAAGACAGCAGGGATAAATTAGAAGACCGCCATTTCCCTCCCTCTTCCCTTTTGCCATCAAGGCACAGCCAATTGATGGCAACCCCATAGGGTTTTCAAGGCAAGAGATATTCCAAGGTGGTTCGCCATGGCCTGCCTCTGTGTAGCCACCATAGACATCCTTGGTGGTCTCCCGTCCAAGTATAACAAGGGCTGACCCTGCTTGGCTTCTGAGATCGGACAAGATCAGGATATCCTGGGTTATCTAGGTCAACCATTGCCCTGTAGTAGGCCAAAAGTCAGCCACACACACACACAGGAACTGAGGGCACAGGGCAAACACTTCCTAAGTCCTCATCCTAAATTAAGAGGAGTGTTTTCCCATAAATACTCAGTTTTTCAAACAATGTTTCAAATAATTTTGAACGCTTCTTAGCTGCTGGTTGACAGTAATTCTCAACTACTCTTGAGAAATTCCCGCAGATTTTTTTTCTCCCTGAAGTGATAAACAAATTCTCAAAGGGAGGCCCAGCTGGAAAATATATTACTCAGATTCCCTCATTTTTTAAAACATGTAGCCACACCTACCCTTCCCTTGGCTTCGTCTTGGGGATACGGTCTGAAGCATGAGTAGGGAATATATTTTTGCATACTATAAGCCCTCCCCCTCAAAAGTCAGGAATAAATTTAAAAAATACACTAATTTCATTTTCAGTGTTCTATTGGACTGAAGATTTTTTTTTATTTTTTTTTTAAGACAATTCAACATATGGTGATGGTAGTTTGGTGTAGTGTTTAGGAGTGTGGATTCTAATATGGGAGAAAAGGGTTTGATTCCCCACTCCTGCACATGCAGCCAGCCGGGTGACCTTGGGTCAGTCACAGCTTCTCTCAGAGCTGTTCTCTCAAGAGCAGTTCTCATCCAGAGCCCTCTCAGCCCCACCTACCGCACAGGGTGTCTGTTGTGGGGAGGGGAAGGGAAAGGGATTTTAAGCAGCTCTGAGACGCCTTCGGGTAGTGAAGGGCAGGGTATAGATCCGATTTCTTCTCTCTCTTCTAACCAGAAATTATATACATACATGCATTTACATAAAAGGAAAAGCAAAAGGGATTTTAGGAGGCCAGCCTCCTCCTTCCCAAGCTGAGTCAAAACTATGTTCATGATTCAGAAGAACGCTGTCACTCCCTTTCAGATAAAACAGTTCTGCCCTCAAGATGGCTGCTATTATATCAGTGGCTGAGTCTACAGCTAAGCCGGTAAGCGTTCTCACGATAATTCTCTCTTGCAGCTTCCAGCCTACATTTGGTTCACTGTTCATATGAAAACAGGAAGCAAAGTATTCCAACATACTTTCTGATAATGGTTGATGAGACCAGATTAGGCGCAGTTCTCACTAATGGCACAGATACATTAGGGAAATGTTGCATTTTTGCATACTTTAAGCAGGGCTTGGCATTTTTAAAGGCAAATCATTAGCTTAGGAAAATGAAGAAAAGAGATAAAAGGAATCATTCCAAGCTGATGAAAAGCTAATCTTCCTTCTAATACCCCCCCATCCCTTCACAAGTAAATTATCTAATCGTTCAATAGGTTTTATTTCACAAGAGTGGCACAGAATAGCCGGTTCTAATTTACATCACAAATGCAAATCCATCACAGGCTCTTACGTTTTGTAAAAATCTAATTAGGTGGGTTTAAAAGAAAAGAAAGAAAAACTGAGCATTGAGTTTTAAATAGCCTATATTCTAAATGGACAGGCATTAAAGTTCATAGTTTTCTGAGCTTTACATTTACAGCAATACCAGTTTCTGTATAAAAAAACAAAAGACTTGCAATCAAGATACAAAATTAAAATGGGGAGTGTTTGCTAACAGAACTAAGACAGCCCCCCCCCAATCACTTTTCAACAAAACGAATTCATTATCTGGTAACGTTGGATTAAGAAAACTGGCTGCATTTCGTTTTAAAAAGTAAGCACATTTTTGTGACTACTGTTTATGTTGTGGAATGGCCCCACTGACCCAAGAGCAGTGCTCCATTCCGCCCTTCAAGATATCGAAGCAACAGTAGCTGCCCAAAACTCTGTCTGGTGATGTACCACTCTTCCTTTCCCAAGTTGCCATCCTAAAGCCCAGCCTCATGCCTGTGTCTCCCACTATGCGGCAATTGGGTACCACGGGAATGGCTTACCACACCTGCAAACTGCTGGGGAAATAGAAATTTAGCAACTGACCACCTCCTTTTCTCTGACGCCCATTTTGAATAGAGTGTTCAAGTGGTGGAAGTCTACGTGGTACAGAGAACAACTACCAGCATTCAAAATAATAAAGAATGTATGAGAAGTAAAATATATACACCCACAATCAGCACAGCAACAGACTGAGCAAAGATATACACAAGAAAGGTATAAACAAGCAATTTGTCTGCCCTGCACTCTGAACATGCCCTAGCTAATCTTATTCTAAGACAGGCTCTTTAGGCTTAGAAGTTCCAGTCTTATAAAAGCTTCTGGTTACCTCAGACTCTTTGTCCACATGGCAATGGAAGCATTCAGCTGGTGCTCAGGCATGACAGCACCTTTCCCCAGCATGAACCACCCAAAATGGATCCTCTCCTTCATGCCAAGGAATTTTATTATCACCATTTACCCTTGAGGGTCAAAGAAACCTCCAGGAAGATACAACCTAGCTCCTCACACCCCCATGTCTCTATGTCTCTTATAGGTGTCAGATTCCCAGTTAGTGTGAGCTGAGCATTTAATTGTTTCTGGCCAGGAAGGCCATTAGTATTTCTAACACTTTGAGTGTTGGTACTTGGCAAGGCTTGGGAGCAACCGACTTCCCCCTTCTTGTCTGACTTCTACTAGGAGAGGGGAAAAACCCTTAAAACACAAGGTAACAGTTTCATTGAGCCCAAAGCTCCAAATAAAATGCACTTCTCTGCAGATTAGGTCAAATGACTTCTGCTATGGTGCATCCAACACAAGGATAGGCTTATGTAGTTTCCCTGTTGCTGCTGAGGCTGTCAATATAGTACAGCAGCAATGGGCCTTCCACATACCAAGTTGCTCCATAGTTTCTCTGCCCCAGTCTTCCAGCATCAGCTCCCCCAAAAGCTTTTCAGTTTTTAAATGTAAGCCCATTATCTCCTACTAACCCCATCTGAAGGAAGAAATTACGGGATCTCTCCTGCTATGGCAGGAGATGTCCAGCCAGCAATCTGCTCATCCTTCAGGCAGCAAGAAACAAAATTGCCAGCACTGCATGTGTGACATCATTTCCAGCTTTCCCTTCAAGTCACATTGCCATGTCTGCAATGCTGCCACCACCCCTTATGTCCCTACCCCCCTTGTCTCATGTCCAGTGCCAAAAATTAAAGCAGAGGTGCCTCCAACCCAGTAACTTCCACTTCCTGGTGGATGAGGCAATAGGCACAAAGAAAAACATGCAACTTTAAAACAACTCCCAGACCCTCCAACCACCCATAAGTATTCACAAGCAGAACTTGATACAAGTGGGGTTTAATTCAGCAATGAGGGATGGGAAATCAAAGCAGGAGACACAGACAACACAAACTGAATGAACAGTTTGCAGCTGGAAGCTCGAACAGGTGATGAGTCTTTTGCTGTCTCTCGGAGGCCTTCTGCAAGTCTCTTACCACGCAGTCTTAGGTGCAGTCTGGCTGGCTTTCTGCCCTGTTTCTGTGGCTCTTGGGGATCTATCTCAAGCTACGCTCTTCTCCTCACATGACCCAGATAGCTTCCCTCCCCCGTTTCTTCTCAGAAATTCCTGTTCCCTCCGAAATCTCTTTTTCCTAAGGCCATTCCTGTGACTCCCCTCTCAGAAACAAAATACCTTTTCCCCTGAAGCTCCAACAGAGGGCCAAACCCATAGGATTACATTTAAAAATCAGCAATTTAATAGTGTATCATTTTCTGTGAATCACCAGCTTTCTTTTTTTTTTAAAGTAAACATCTGTCCCTTTCGTTGTGGTGGTATGGGAAAATCCATGTCTACGTAACAAAAGGGACTAGAAACTTATTACAGATAAGTGCTTGGGGGGGGGGTCAACAGTGGGAGGGCTTTAATGTCCTGGCCCCACTGGTGGACCTCCTGATGGCACTGGTATTTCTGGCCACTGTGGATGGATGGGCCTTTGGCCTGATCCAACATTGGTGTCTCTTATGTTCTTATGTTCAGATGAAAATTGAGAATTCACAGAAAATGATACACAGATTGTTATAATATGCTATTGATATAAAGATATTCATTTGCTGACAGAATGGCTGCTGCATGGACAGGGAAAATGGCTGTTGTGAGGGCAGGACCAGAAAAACTCTTCTCACACCACAATGCTGGAGGGAAGCAGGGGGGGGGGACCCAAAAGCATGAAACCTGGGACAAATAACCTATGTGGAAACCACCTAACTCTGTCCATTGCAGACGAATTCTCTCCCTTAAGAGTCAGTGGATGTGACCCCACCCCCCTTTCAAGCAAAGATTTGGAGGAGGAGATTGGATTTATACCCCGCCCTTCACTTGGGAGTCTCAGAACGGCTTACAACCTCCTTTCCCTTCCCCTCCTCACAACAGCCACCCTGTGAGGTGGGTGGGGCTGAGAGAGCTCTGACAGAACCTGCTCTTTTTCAAGGACAGCTGTGCCAGAGCTTGCGACTGAGCCAAGGTCACATCAGCAGGTGCAAGTGGAGGAGTGGGGAATCAAACGCGGTTCTCCCAGATTAGAGTCCGCACACTTAACCACTACACCAAACTGGCTCTCAGTTCCTCCTTACTACAGAAATCCAATTTTTTAAAAGTTGGAAACTGCACAGATCTGTAACTTAGGGCATCCAATACCTGATCTGAAATGCACTCAATTTATAGACTGGAAAAATATATCCATAGAACAAACCTGCTGGATCAGACCAGTGGTCCATCTAGTCTAGCATCTTGTCTCACACAGAGGCTAACCACTTCCTCTGGAGAGCCAAAAACAGGGCAGAGAGAACAGGGCTTGATCCATCAAGCCAAAGACATCCCACCCCTGTGTTTTTGCTGCTCCGGGCAAGCAAAAATGGGAGATTTTTTGACCTGCATTGCCAGGTCACATTATATAACTGATGGTCTATATTTGACTCGACAAGTCACAATGTACTGATATTTGCTACCAGGTTGATCATGGAGTGATTATTCATAACCAGCCACAAGCACAGCAAACAGCCTCCAACCAGCCACGGTCATTTCATGTCAAGCAGGGGTTTTTTTTGGCCAAGTATCACCACATCAAAAAAGATTTCAAAGCAGGCTCTTCAACTGGGCACACAAAAGTCATGTTAGGACAAGAGGATATCCTTGCAAACAATTTATTGCATTTTAAAGACTTCATGCACACAAAAATCTCTTTTGCGTTAATTGCACGTTTTCTGTCGCAGCATGTAATATCTAATGCCTGCGTCAAAGGAATCTTAAAAAATTACAACGCTATGATTATAAAAGAGCAGCAAGCATGAAAACTTCAGTTACATACAAACATGACAAATATTTACAAGAGCAAAATCAGCACCTTACATTTCATTTTAAAATATAAACACAGTGAATAAGTTACTGAATGACAATCTACAGAAATAGGGACAAAAAGGAATAATCCAAGGGGGGGGGGATCAGTATTAACTCAGACTTAATTCTGGGGAGGTTCTCTTGCATGGTGTTTGGTGCACAAGAAGGATAAAGGTAAAGGTTCCCTTGCTCGAAAGCCAGTTGAGTCCGACTCTAGGGTTGCGGTGCTCATCTCCGTTTCAAGGCTGAAGAGCCAGCGCTGTCTGAAGACGTTTCCGTGGTCATGTGGCCGGCATGACTAAACACCTTCCCACCAAAGTGGTACCCATTTATCTACTTGCAATTTCTTGCTTTCGAACTGCTAGGTTGGCAGGAGCTGGAACTAGAGACGGGAGCTCACTCCGTCATGCGGCACACTCAGGTCTCGAACTGCTGAACTACCGACCTTCCACAGCCTGCAGTTCAGCGTCTTAACCACTTGAGCCACCGCAGCTCATCCAGTCAAAAAGCATAACAATAAGATGGAGATGTCATTTACTAGAGGAGCAAATTTCTTTCAGAAATTGCCTTGCTGCCAGGAAGTGCAAGGTCACACAACTTGAAAAGGAAATGACTGACACTCTACTGTAACTCTGCATTTACAGGACAAATGTAAGGATATGCATATAAAATAAATGAACCAATTATTACATTCGCTGTGGGGGGGGCAGAGGAGTGGGATCCAAAATCTCATTCATCTCACAATCTGGCCATAGCCTAGTGTTTACTTTTGTTGCATAAAATAAGCCCCAAGAAACCCTGGACAAATTGCAACATTAAACACGTTTCTTTTAAAAATTTTAAAATGAACCAATTTGTATCTGGTTGCATAGTCTGGAGAAGAGACTGAATACCACAGAGTAGAAGAATATTAATTGCATGTATGTTTTAATCATTACACACGCACACACACATACAGAAGGCCCTTTGTCATGCAAATAAATATGAATCCACTATATATAAAATGATCAGAGCTCTTCTGGTTAATGTAAGCACTTTCCTAAGTACATCAGCATTTCCCCCATTTTTGGTATTGAATGCAAACACACCACCTTTTAGATTCTAGTCATTAACTTGTGATTTTGTTCATTCAATACACTCTGCTTATCAAACACAGACAGGAAAGAACTCCCCTTATTCAAAGCACAGTAAAATAAATGGAAGTGATGCAAGAGGTCTTGTGCAACCATCACAAAGACAACAGAGTAATGTCCCCAAAGACCACTGAATCTGCTTTCCCATATATTAGCTACTGATGTGTGGGGGGAGTGAAACCATTGTACAGCTGTGATGTATAAAATACTGCAGTCAAGCCAAATATTATCTTTCCATTCTTTTTGTAACTTGCAAGTACTGATTCGAATCCCCCTTCCCCCGCCACCCCACTGTGTAAGTTTTCTCACAATAAAACAGTTTGGAAGTCATGCAACTTTGTGGATGTTGCACAAGACAGATCCATACCCAGAAATGAGGGACTTAAAGATAGGGCAATGCCATAAAGTCAGAGGTAGATTCGGGGGGGATTGCGGGGGATCGCAGTTCCCCCGGGTGAGGTGCAGGGGGACGGGGCACATGACGAAGCCCCGCCCCCTGCTTCCGGCCGCCCCACTTCCAGCCCTCATTCAGCCAGGAGGCGGCAGGAGAAGAGGGAGGGTAAGTTGCTTCCTCCCCGCCTCTCCCCACCCCTGCCTGCCTGGGGCCAGGGAGGGCCTTGGCGGGGCTTCCTCGCACTCCCGCCAGCCTTGCAGGTCCACCGCCGGGCCCCTGATGTCAGGGGGTGTGGCATATGCTAATGAGCTATGCTAATGAGTTCCCCTAGCTCTTTTTCTACGAAACGACCCCTGCATAAAGTTCAGTATTGTGTAAACGGCTGGGACATCTGCATGTTAGCATTAAATTGCAATTATTGCTTTGTACAGCACTGTGCTTCTCTAATTGTAGAGAAGTGTATTGACCATTGATACAATACTGGCCACAGTTGTCTTATATTTATACAGTACGATTTCTAGGAAACCTAGAAGTAGCTTACTGGTACCTTGCCGTTTCTTCAGACTATAAACCTATCTGAAAACCAGCTGGACTCAGCCCCACAAGTTACTCAGACCTTTGTTTTATTCTCCAATATATATGTTCCATATTTAAAACTACCATGCTCTGCATTATAAACTGAGAATTCAGCATAAAGGGAGGCTACTGTGTGTGTCAGACACAGCTTTAATACTGAAGTAATAATTTCCTCGCATTAGATTTTTGGCAACCCAGGATGACGAATGCCCAACCTTTCACAATCATCAGTCCTGACTGTTGGTTAAAATTCACCAAATTATTTCCATATAAAGAAAAATACAAATAAAATACTTTATTATACATATATTACACAACTAATTGGATAGGGAATTCTCATTTTCAGACACAACCATCATTTTTGTTTTGTTGCACAGATGTCTATACTGGTGTAATCCTAGGTCATAGACAACTTAGAGCTACACAATCAACAAAAGTCATCTTCTTATGGGCACACTTCTGAATTAGGAAAGCCCTCTTCGAGCTATGCCATTTCCCCACCACAAGTATTTATTCTGCAGCATGGTTGCAATCTTCAAATCAATGTTAGCCCATCCTCAAGAGCCAAAGAAATCAATAGGTGGTTTTGGCAATGCAATTTTCCCAGTCCATTTAATATCCAGTACTTAGCTTTATTTAAATAGTCTTATTATAATATAAGTTTTAAAAGCATCTTTGCCATCCCTTTCTGTGTTCAAAATTCTGGACATTTCTGGGTAATGCACTCATGGTAAATGATCTGAAAATTCATTCTAAAAACTGACGTGAGCCACAAAGGAAACTGTATAAAAATAGGCTTTAAAATAATTCTTTTTTAAGGGGGGGGAGATGTGTGTGTGTGTCAACCACAGTTCCTTCTATGTCCCTGAGGAGTCTTAGATTTTGTATCATGGTTATAACACTGAGTTTTCCAGTTCTTTTTTTCCAAGTAAGGATGTGTCTACCTCTCCGTTACCACTAATATGTGTGTCACCATTGCTTTTAAGTGGCTCCAGAGCACGGTGTGCAAAGGTATATATCTCACTGTCAGTCATCGGTGTGGAGGACTCCTCAGTCGTAGATAGTTTGGACATTTTCCTGAAAGATGAAATTGGAGGTGGAGATGGAGGCTTAGTACTTATGGCCCCAGTAAAAGGCTGGTACACGCCTATCTCAGCATTTCCAGGAACACTCAAGTTATCCAGCAAGTGCCCGTAAACCATGGTGTCATCAATGACTGCATAGACATGAGATTCATTGTTCTTCCTCCCCTTTTTAAATACACCTGGTTTTGTGGGGAGCTGAGTGTTGACATTAGTATTATATACTCCCACCACTGGGGTCTGGGGATTTTCCTTTTTCCTGTAAAAAAAAAAAAGAAAGAAAGAAGCAAAACATAAAAATACTGCTTTTTCTGGCTTTGTTTTGATTTTTTTTTTGAGTTGTGATCGATGGTTCAAAATCTAATTTACTCACAGCAATGTGGTCATTTTAAGAAAGTCACAATTTATATTTGCAATGCCCCTTCCCCTGCTGCCACTACCAATACATGGATCTTGCAGATTCAACGGCTATCGCATTAAATGCACCCTATTCTCTAATTCAAACTCCAGCTTTTCCCCCTTGGATGGAAAAAGCACTTCAGAAACACCTGAGTGACCCGCTGCAGTTTGCTTGCCTGGGCTCTGGTTCGAGTTGCCAGCCCCATGCCAGAAAATGCCAGGAGATTTTGGAAGTGATGCCTGCGGAGGGTGGAGTTTCAGGAGAATGTGACATCACTTCCAGATGACACTCTAGGAAATTCCTCTAACCTCTATAATGCCGTTTTCCTCTCCGCCCGCCCCCCGTTTTTTTCTCCTTCTTCTCAAGCTATCAAGCTCTGGTGCAGGAAATCTTTCGTCTACATAGAGCAGGCAAAATGTCTTTTCACATTTTATTTTTACTTTTCACATGAATGTAAAAATGTAGCCATTTTTTTTGGGGGGGGGACCTGAGAGGTACGTGGTAACCTTCTTGTTTTTACAGTCCTGGGCAGGCAGCAAAACGAGGAGGATAAATTAAATAATTACATAAACTCTGGGAGAGCACCACCATACATGGCTGGAGGAGGGGAAGGGAGAAGGGCTTCACCTGTCATGGCAGATCACTAATTGTGGCGACTACTAGATGGGGCCTAGTGCTCTCAAAGAATGACCACTGATCTGCAGGCTACAGAGATTAGTGCCCTGGAGGAAATGGGCACTTCAGAGGGTGGATTCTGTGACAACACATCCCCAGCAATCTCCTCCTTCTCCCCAAACACTGTCCCTTCCACAGATCTCCAGGAATCTTCCAAACCAAGGACAGCAACCGTAATGTCTACCCAGAATTATGCTCTACATACATGGCTGACATGTTTATCTGCAAGTTCATTAAATGAGCACATGGCTTAAATTTTAAAACCTGCAGCCTGATACCTGTGAAGGTTACTTGAAGAACCTTAAGCAACAAAAGTTTTTAAAGCAATATATATATATTCACATATATATGAATAGATGTTAACAAGAGATGGGAACCGCGATACTCGTGGTGGGCAGAGTATTCCCTGGAGCTCCGGGCCGGCCGGCCACTGAATCAGCAGGAGCTCCACATGGAGGGGGCAACTTGGCTATTAGATATATAGATATGAACAGGGCTTTTTTGGTAGAAAAAGCCCAGCAGGAACTCATTAGCATAACAGCCCACACCCAACAGCAGAAACTCATTAGCATATTAGGCCACACCCCCATGTTACCAGAAGTGTGGTCATCCAGCCACACCCACCTTTTGCTTCTGTTTACCTTGTTTGTTGCAAAACCCAGGGCTTTTTTTGTAGCAGGAACTCCTTTGCATGTTAGGCTACACACCCCTAATGTAGCCAATCCTAATGAGTTTCTGCTGTTGGGTGTGTCCTATTATGCTAATGAGTTCCTGCTGGGAGTGGCCAACTCAGGAGCCAGCCGGAACTCCGTTCCTGTGCGTTCCTGCCCCAAAATAGCCCTGGATATGAATAGAATGTCAACATGCACAGAAAGGGGCCATAAAATACTCAGTGCAGCCTAAAAAGCTGGGTGATTAAAGAGTCTATCTAGACTCCCTAGAAGGAGCTCCCTACTTTGGGGGCACCTTGGAGGCACCCCTAAGGCCAATGCCTTGTGTGGCTTTCAGCTGAACCTCTGTCAGAAGATACCTACAGAATGAAAAAGTCTCCCACCTTCTCCCCTGCCCTATACACCGACTGTCTGAAACAGCCACCAAAAGAAAAGCGGAAAAAGTGTTCCCCTGTCAGACAAAGCACTCCTTTCAGTATTTCCTCTGATGAAATTTTCCATTTTCTTGCACGCGGGGCCTAATTTTCAGACAGAAAGAGCAAGATCACCAGACCTCAACAATAAGCATGAGGCAGTCCCCTACGAGTTTGTGCTGGTCAGCGAAATCCCGCTGACACTGGCTCAGGCGTTTCTGAAGCGTGGCTACCTAGAGAACAGTCAGCACTGCTTCCTCATAATGTGGCTTCCTAAAAGTAGGACAGGATTGGGCAACTCGGGGTTTGTCCCTCCCTGACTAGGCAGTGATACACCAAAGCAACAGCAATGTGGTTTGTGATGCCAATAAAGGGGAAGGAAAGTTGCACAAATAGAGGTCAACAGGTTTGGAGAGAATTAGGCACAGAAACCACCCAGTTTTAAATGGCAACCGTTATTAAATCACAAATCCATGGGTTTGACCTCAGAGCTGTTCTCCTCCCCTCCTTTTCACCTCACAACCACACTATGAAGAAGTTAGGCTGAGATTGAGCAGCCCAAGATCACCCAATGAGCAGTGACGGTGGGTTTCTCTGATTCTAGTTTGGCACTAGCCTTCACACCACACTTTTGATACCTGTATATGAATGGTATTTGACCACTTTTAGCACTCAAGCACACCAATCAAATCCCAGTTATTTTAAGAACACATTACTGTGTGCTGGACTAGAGCCTTTCTTCATGGTTTTGACGTGTCCAGCATGGGAGCAACCATGGCCAGTTTCACGATGAATGGAATTCAGGTAACAAGAAGCCAGACAGTGACCAAAGGATTACATGGACCAATTTACTTTGTACTTTTCTGGAGTTCAATCACCTAGTGTCAGCTAACACCGTCATAGGTTGGAATGTGTGGGGTGCTCTCTCTCTCTCTGCTTTCTCCCTCCCATCCCCCGCACCTCCTCAGCTTCGCTCTGTTATCTGTGTGGTGTCCTTGAAGGCTAGGCTGGGTCCTCTTTTCCCGCTGGGACTGTAACTGCTGTCTCTTTGCCCATGTTTGCAGGTGCCTGCTTATTGGTTTTACTGTATCAGGGGGGTCTAGTTTGAAGGGGGTATATCTGTACGTGTTGGCTCCTATCCCGCCATTCCTGACACAAGAGTTCATGGTGTCCTAAGTACTAGTCCTCAATAAACTGAAACTTCTGAAGGAACGTTGTTGAGTGTCTCGACTGGGAAGCCTGACACCTAGTCGTGCTCATGTTGAATGAAATCTTGATATGAATGCCAGAAGGAAAAAACCTAACCCTGTGCACCTCCTCTCTTAAGCTAACACTGGACTACTCACATGCAATAGCAGGTTATGCTTCTTTTTAGACCACTTTCCCAAGTTTATCTATACACATATCTCACTGCAGGGAAGTTGTGGGAGAGAAGAAGACCTTGCACGAGACTGCCTGGGGTGTACTAGAGTGAGCCTGCACCACACTAGTTAACAGAGGCTAGATTTTGGCGTTTTAACCAGGCATAATGGGGGCAAAAGCCACCTATGATTCTCCCAATGTGATCACCATTTTGTGTGAAAAAAGGATATTTTCCATGTGTGCTCAAGCTTTGGTGTGTGCAAATTAGTTCCCTCTAAGTTCTGTTTACATGTACCAAAGCTGTATGAGCATCAAAAGTACATGCATTGCCCTTTTCACACAGAATGGCAACTGTGCATATCAAGAGGAAGATGGATAGCATGCACGTCCATTATGTGTGGCTGGAGGGCCAAAACGAACTACAGTCAGTGTGTCCTATAAGAACAGCAGAAGGCAACAGTTTTCTGCTGCGGCTGTAGATATCCCACCCACCCCAACACAATCAGTGCTGTGATTTCTGACAACACCAGAAGAGAGAAGCATGCTCCAAAGTCCAGGAAAGTAAGTTTCCTGCAGGACTGCTGGATGGGAGACAAAAACAATATATTTTAACACCACTTGTGAACCTACTTCTTTTTCTTAATGCAGCATACAGCAATCCCGATAACTGTTACCACTGCTAGCACACCAGCCACCGCACCAATGATGATAGCCAAAGCTGTGAAGAGATAAGGGGAGAAAGTTATTCACTGAGATGTAACTGAAGAGGCAAGTTCAGCTCATCTGGAATCAAAGCTGCTGTATTTCCCTCACTTTTCTGCTTCTGAAATGTGACATGTCTTTATGAGTAAGTGGGCGTGCTCTGATACACACTTTTCTATGTAGCTGGAGAAAAATGCAAGGAAAACAGGATCTGGAAGGGACGGACTTGGGTCTAAATCCTCTCCTTGAGAGATGGATTTTTTTAAATGCACATTTAAAAAAAAAAAGCCAGGGGAAAAAAGCACAAGATGTATCAGCACATAAAGAACCAGGGGCTGTCTTTTCCATGGCTGACAGTTGGGTGGTCGTTTTGTTACTGACAGCAGCACGGAAAGCAGGGAGAGAGAGGGAAACAAAATGAAAACCACCACCAGATCATATACAATTTAAAAACAGGAGAAAAAACCCAGACCGTACTCTCTTGTTAAGAATACAATGTTTGCAGGATATTACAGTCAAATCCTCGCAGACGAAGACATGGAGGTAAAATCAGCTCGACTACAACCTAACATTATCTAAAGGCTCAGTTGCAACAGAAAATGCATTCCCAGGCTTGCATGTGTTAAACAAAAAGCACTACGAATGTTGCAATGCGCACAGAAAGGAACATTTGTACCAATTCTCCTAAAAGAGACTGGGTGCTAACTGGCAATTTCATAACGCTAAGGGTTTTTTGGACAAATGTTCTGGTTATGCAGTAAAAATATGAATCACCCACATCTTTGCTTGACACCCTTCCCCTTCCAACATTACAAAACACTTATTAACAAAAGCCATACTTCGCGGAAGCCAATTAACCTCAGCATAGGGTAGCCTAGTTATAACAATAAGTTCCTAGTGTTATCACTCAGCGAATGACGCCCCTTCCCAAGCCCACTTCTCTGTGATTCTGTGTGACCAGAGAGAGCAGTGGCACCTCATTTTTGGACTGCCCCCCCTCTCGAGGCTCACCTGGCACCTCTCTAACTGTCCTTCAGGCATGATCAGACCAAAATACTTTTTTATTCTTGCTTTTAAATCAGGTGGTTCTATCTTTTAAAGGGGTTTTCATGGCCTGGTTCTGGCCTGAGAACTGTTTTATGAATACCACTTTAGGCTTCTGAATGTTTTTATGATTTATAATTTATTGTGTTGCTGTTTTTTATGATTTTATTGTACTGTTTTTATGTTGTGAGCTGCCTTGAGGAGGTCTCTGGAGAAGCGGCATAAACATTTTGTAAACAAGTAAAAGCTCGTTGAAGCAGACTTCCTGAAAGGTGAACAGAGTTTGGGTCCAGTGGCACCTTTAAGACAACACAGTTTTATTCATGGTATAAGCTTTTGTGTGCAAGCATACTTCCTCAGATCCAGAGAAACAGAATTTCCTCAAGCCCTATGGTAAGCATAGAGCTTTTTCTCAAACACTAGAGTGTCCCCCCACAACATGCCCTGTGCGATGATGTCACTTCTGGGTGATGTCATCACACCAGGCACATTGATGCTTATGGGAGTGTTTGGGGGTGGGGCTCCCCTGCTGGTCGGCTGGGCTAAGGTGGATTGGGGGCCCTGAAAGCAGGTACACCCTGCCCCCGTCGGGGGGGGGGGCAGAAGACAACCCTAATTGATATTGTTTGCATAGCTGTATGGTTTTCAGTTCCAAAACTTGTATTTGACAACGGGATGAAAAAAACTTCCTTCCTTCCTCAAAGGACAGGAGACTTACAATCCCAGGGGTCATTTCATAGAAAAAGAGCTAGGGGAACTCATTAGCATAACTCATTAGCATATGCCACACCCCCTGACATCAGGGGCCCGGCGGTGGACCTGCAAGGCCGGCGGGAGTGCGAGGAAGCCCCGCCAAGGCCCTCCCTGGTCTCAGGCAGGCAGGGGTGGGGAGAGGCGGGAAGGAAGCAACTTACCCTCCCTCTTCTCCTGCCTCCTCCTGGCTGAATGAGGGCCGGAAGCGGGGCGGCCGGAAGCAGGGGGCGGGGCTTCGTTGTGTGCCCCGTCCCCCTGCACCTCACCTGGGGGAACTGCGATCCCCCGCGATCCCCCCGAAATGACCTCTGTACAATCCTATGCAGACTTACTCAGAATTCACTTATTCCTAGGTAAGTGTAAATAGTGCTGCAGCCTTCAGTTCAACTTGTGGCCACATTTCTTTTTCTCTAACAGCTCATGCAATTTGAGCATAATTCTAATGTTGAACAGCTCATTCCACTCTCCTAACAACTCTTAAAGGGGATGGTACGCTTGACCTGATAAGTCCTAGCTGAATGCTAGATATATGTAACCAGACTCTTGTGGTGCCTAGACAGGAGCCTTTAATTTAAAACTGAAGGTTCTTTTTCTGGAAGCCCAATGCCCAGGGGGGCTCTTACCAATGTTCCCTCTAAGCTGTGGAGTCTTGTGAGTAAAATTTCTACTTTGTGAGCTACTGACATTAAAGTTGTGAGCGACAGATTCGACTACTGCATAAATTAGTTTGTTCTGGAGCCATTCTTCCTGAGCTAAAACAAAAATGTGTGAGCCAAAGGCTAAAATACTGTGAGCTAGCTCACACGAACTCAGCTTAGAGGGAACACTGGCTCTTACATCTACTGAAGGAAGACACTTTCAAACGTGCGTGGTAGAAGTGTGTGAATAATAGGCTTGAATCCCTTGGTCTTTCCCTCGTTATGGTTAGCTATCAGGAAACACTGATAACAATCAAGAAGGTCACCCATCTGCATCGTGTTAATAAGCAGCTGCCTGCCAGGTCTTATGTTCTACTTCACCCTCTCCAACCCTTCCCTCATACTTCAGTTTCCTTACAACCCCTCATCACAGGCACACTTTTCATGCTCAGCAGACTGAATGCTTTGCAGAGCGCAGAACTGAGGGGCACTTTGCTAAAGCCTCATTTTTTGGATTGTTTTTCCTGTTGCAAGTCTGGTACGATAGAGACTATAGACCATCTCAAGTTACTTCTGCAATCGATGGACTGTACCGAGGTCTTTGGATCATGCCTATTTTGATCAAATATCAGCCTCCTGTTGATTACTGTAACTCGCTTTATGCGGGCTTGCCCTTGCAGTTGATCCGGATACTCCAGCTGGTGCAAAATGTGGTGGAGTATATGCTGACTACGTTACCTGTATGGGCACGCATTCAGCCGCTGCTATGTCAATTGTATCGGCTACTGATTGAGTACCGGATCCGCTTCAACGTACTGGTATTGACCTTCAAAGCCCTGCGTGGCCTGGAACCAACAGACTTAAGGGACCGGCTCTCCCCATAAGTGCCCCATGGAGCTTCGGTGGAGTACATGCTGACTGTGTTACCTGTATGGGCACGCATTCAGCCGGTGCTATGTCAATTGTACCGGCCACTGATTGAGTACCGGATCCACTTCAAGGTACTGGTATTGACCTTCAAAGCCTTGCGTGCCCTGAAACCAACATACTAAGGGACTGGCTCTCCCCATAAGTGCCCCATGGAGCTTTGTGCTCTTCTGATCAAGACCTGCTGGTTATCCCCAGCCTGAGGGACTTCAATTAAGCCTCAACCAGGGCCAGGGTCTTTTCTGCCCTGGCCCCAGCCTGGTGGAACGTGCTCCCATGTGAGATCAGGGCCCTGCGGGACCTTCTATCATTCTGCAGGGCCTGTAAAACAGAGCTGTTTCTCCAGGCCTTTGGTTGAGGCAGCGGGTGTCCAGTGAAATAAGCAGCCTCCCCTGCTGGAGACACCATTTCTACGTGGCCCAGATTAAACAAATTTAAGAGTCCAGCGGCACCAGTGTTGGAGACTGTGCAATATTTGGTGCAATCTTTTTAAAATTTCTTGTTTTACTATTTTAATGAACTATTTATTATTGTGTTTTTGTGATGCCGAATGGCCTATTTGTTTGTTGTGATCCGCCCTGAACCCATTTGCGGGGAGGGTGGAATATAAATCTGAAAATAATACTAATAAATAAATAAATCCTGGGTGATCTATACTAACAGATGCAGATCCAGTAATAACTTGATCTGTTACCAGATTTTTTACAATAGTGATTTAAGATGGGTTTTAATTCATCAGCGCTTCCTGGGGAAATCGTATATTGTAATATTTGATTCTCTGGTCAGACAAGCGCATTAATAAAATCAAAGTCTCATGGTGTGCACACGTAAGCCACCTTGGTGGCCCTTATAAGGACAGAAAGTCAGGATGCAAAACTTTTGTAAATAAATAAATAAGCAAGCAAGCACGGGGTAACTTAAATTGTACAATTTACCTGAGTAAACCTGACTATTTTGAACTTCATAAACTAAGTCACATCCATAACTAGGGCTGTGGTCACACGCACACTACATAATCCACTTGCAGTCCTCATTCAATGCACTTTCCAACTGGCTTTTACCAGTTTACACAGTAAAGCTCTAGTTGGAAAGTGCACTGACAGCTTAGGAAGCTGCTGAATGTGACCCCGAAAACATAAACCCTTACAGTCAGTGTTCCCTCTAAGCTGAGTTAGTGTGAGCTAGCTCACAGTTTTTTAGCCTCCAGCTCACACATTTTTGTTCTAGCTCAGGAAGGATGGCTCCAGAGCAAACTAGTTTCTGCAGTAGCCAAATCGCTCGCTTACAACTTTAATGCCAGTAGCTCACAAAGTAGAATTTTTGCTCACAAGACTCCACAGCTTAGAGGGAGCATTGCTTACAGTGCAATCCTAATGAGAGTTACTCCAGTCTAAGCCCATTCATCCTAAACCGAGTAGCAGGGAGGTTCTTATCCTCACTCTCCTTAACAGTTGCAAAGGAAAGAAGCAAACGGAAAAGTTTAACTCTTGGTAGAATTGATCTGGAATTTGTTTTGTGGAAACACTGTTACGTGAAACCAGACACAAAACTTAACACCAACCTGATTTTTTGTCAGCAATTGTCACCGCGAACTGCATGGCCAGAAATTTCATAGGATTTGGTTTACAGTTACTGATGTTTAACCAGAAATTATGATGCATATCTAGAGTCTTTGGCAGTGATACATCATTACGGCGTGAGATTTCTTCTGCATTTGGCCTCTGTTCTTTAACATGGACATAAGCCCATGCCTTCTCACAAGTAAAATCCTTCCATTCAGATAAGAATTGAAGTTGTGCCATTTTCTTCTGTGGGACGCTGATGTTCCAGTAGATGTTCATGTAGGAAGGCAGACCATCTACCCAGTTAGGGGTTTCTAAGTAAACTTTTGATTTTGGAGTTGGGGTAACTGTGAATATGCAGTCTTCTGTAGAGACACAAGAAGGAGATATGCAAAGTCATTTCTGATCTTCATTATTGTAAGGCGGAAGAGAACATTTGCTAAAGGAAATGTGGTCTATCACATTACCAAACAGAATTAAACTACCTCGAAACCTCTTGGTAACATGTTACTGTTATCGAGGTCCTAAAGGTTCTGTAATTTTTGGATACAATTCTGGAGCAAATTAGCCATTGGGATTTCCAGAGCTGCCTCCATCCAGGGAATTTCATCTTTACACCCTTTGAACTTACGATAACTTGCCACCTCTGGGTTGGGAAATACCTCGAGATTTGGAGGGTGGAGCCTGAGGTGGGGGAACTGGGGGGAGGTGGAGGGCACCAATGGGGTCTAATGCCATGGAGTCCACCTTCCAAAGAGGCAATTTTCTTCAGATAAACTGATCTCTATCGCTTGGATCAGTTGTAATCCCAGGAGGTCTCCAGGCACCATTTAATGTACACTCTGTGGGGGGTTAAGATACTGTATAGCTGCCATCCCCTTATACAAGGATGCCAACTCCAGGTCTGGAAACTCCTGGAGACCTGGGGGCAGTGCCTGCGGAGGAGAGAGTTTGGTGTAGAGATACAAGCAGGGTATAATGCTGTAGAGTCCACCCTCCAAAGCAGCCACTTTCTCCTGGGGACCCGATGTCTGTAGTCTAGATACAAATTGTAATTCCTGGAGATCAATCACACCCATGCCTCAGGAGTGTGATGTCTGTGCCCTGGAGCCAGAGGAGCTCATCCTCCTTACACCTTTGCCAACCATGCTGTCCTTAAAAATAGCTCTGTATGCCACACCTGCCCTGTCAGGCTTCCTGAACTCTCACGTTATTCCTTTCTGTTATTAGAATTTGCCCACAATTTTGGTTGAGAAGTAGAAATGGCAACTGGCAACTGGCAGGCAGCAGACGAGACAAGACATTGCCACCTACCAAAATAATCTTCTAGAAGCCGCTGCTTCGGGTCACCTCATCTCCCAATCGACTCAGCAAGGAAGCTGCCTGGCTCCTTCAATCACACAGAACTCCCTTTCCATTTGCCCTCCCCTTTACACTGTCACGCATTGCTTCTCCGCAACCTGCTCCACACTCTGCATCATTTCGTTTATAGCTGTCAGGGTCCTTCTCTATTTCAACCATGCTAAAGGGACTGTGAACCATACCTGAGAAATATTCAGGAGATACTATCAATAGACTAGTCCCCACACAGACGTGAAAAAATCTTGCTTTCCACACTAATGTACCACTTGGGCTTCTCAGATTACCCAACATGGCAGGCACTTTCCCGCTGCCAGCTCCAGGCCCCTGCGGCCACTCTTCACTCCAGCAGGAACAAAACTTGGGGGTGGGAAGTAACATTGCGATGTCACTTCCAGTTGTACTCGAAGTGACATCAGAATGCTCTAGGAATTCCCCAAATCTCTATGGGTTTCACCATAGAGACTAGGGAATTCCTAAAATGTCATGACATCACTTCTGGGTACAACTGGAAGCGACATCACTCTGCTCCCCCAATTTTTGCTCCCACCGGAGTGATGGACCCAGCTGGCAACCCTCTAGCACCATCCCATGCAATCCTCCACTCCCCCTTTGAGAAAGACCAATATTACAGGTTAATTTTTCCCCTTGCTGTCCATTCACCACTCCTATACCACAGGCTGCCCCCTTTAACTAAGGCTATGTAAACCTTGCACTTATTGCACACCAGATATAGATATATATTTTTTGTTATTTTAAAGCAGATTTATAATTCTTCACTATTACAGGGAACACTCTGGGGGAAACAATCAGACAGCATCTACTGAAATGTAAAACTAAAAGGTTGATCTTTAAGCACTGAGCCCAGGTGCTAATATGATGGTACTAAATGTAACCGTCCTGCTGA
>NW_015169219.1:633898-647357 GCF_001447785.1 Gekko japonicus
TTTCCTGAGCAAAGACAAAAATGTGTGAGCTGGAGGCTAAAAAACTGTGAGCTGGCTCACACTGACTCAGCTTAGAGGGAACACTGGTTGCCACCCTCCAGGGGGCACCTGGAGATCTCAGCGATTACAGTTGATTCCCAAATGACCAAGACCGGTTCCTCTGGAGAAAACAGCTTCCTTGGAAGGTGGACTCCGTGGCCTTGTGCCCCACTGAAGGCCCCTCCCCTCCCCAGGCTCCACCCCCCCAAAATCTCCAGGAATTTCCCAGCAACCCTCAATACAAGGGAAATGCACTTACCTTTTATTGCTGGCACAAAAACCAACTTCAGGTCCTGATTACGAACAGCTTCATCAAAACCTGTCCCAAATGTCTTCAGGCTTATGGTGACGTTGTTCCTTATCTGGATTTTTTCAATGGCTCCCCCTGGACAGTATATACCAAATGTTAAGATTTTCCCTGGGGTGGTCCCATTAATGGCATAACTGTAACTTCCAGTGCATTTGTGTTGTTGGTTGGGGATATGTTGCTGTAGTTTCAAGGCTGGAGCCCTCAGTTCTATGTTGGTGTCTTCAGGTGCTGTAATTTTCCAGAAAAACATGTCAAGTGGGACTGGCAACCCAAGAAGAGCCTTTGGTACAGCTACAGGAAACACTCTGTTTTGACAGGTCCTGGATTTCCAACAGGCTGTAACCAAACAGACACAAACACAGATCAGGTCAGTTCAAGTCAGGCAAGCAGCCTAGTAGCAACACATGACCCATGGCCAGTGTTCCTGTTAATTCGTGAGCTTAACAAAGAGTCAGAGAGTGATTTCAGCAAGAATGCGGCTTTTATTCTTCAGCTTCAATACTTCTCCAACACAGTACAACATCAGTCAGCCAGAACAGCTTTTACATTGCAGCTGCTCTGCTTTTAAACATTCCCGGCTAATGTAGCCACGCCTACTGTACAATTAACAACCAATGCGGTTGAACCAATAAAAGCCAATCACGAACGTTCCCGCTCAGGGAGCTTGTTCTGAAGTGATTGGATGTTGCTTCCTGGGCTAGTGCTCCTATTGGTTACATTAGGATCCTAGCCCAGGACGAAGCTTTACATTACAAGTCAATGAGATGTTTCACATTACATTCAGTCTCATACAGTTCATGCATTCAAGTCCGTATGAATACATAACAGTTCCCTCTAAGCTGAGTCAGTGTGAGCTAGCTCAGTGTTTTTTAACTCACAGCTCACACATTTTTGTCTTAGCTCAGGAAGGATGGCTCCAGAGCAAACTAATTAATGCAGTAGTCCAATCGCTCACTCACAACTTTAATGCGAGTAGCTCACAAAGTAGAATTTTTGCTCACAGGACTCCACAAATTAGAGGGAACATTGCCTATGGCTTGATGGGAAAGTCTAAAGAGGCATTCCTCATAGAACAACCTACTCCTGTAACCCCAAGAAGTTTTGAAAACTGTGTGTGCAAAAAGTGTGATTTAAAAGGGGAAGGGGGCAAACTCCCGAAAGTGTACTCTTAGACATACTCCCTGGATTGTGGTCATAATTTTTCACTCCAAATGAGTTTCACAAAATGTGTGTTCATATTATCCTGCTCAAGCCTCCCTTTCTGCTCAAGCATAAGAAAAAAGAGAAATTACATGCTAAAGGTGTTAACACCAGCAAATGTCATACATATACATGTGCACACTAAATCTTATATTTCATTCTGAACTGGATCAGAGTGTGGATTAAAAGATCCACACAATGGAGCCAGGACAGACGGGAGATTGGTCTACTAACCCGAAAAAAAATCCCAGAAATCTAAAAAATAAGTAAATGATTGATTGAGGAATTAAAACTCATCAAAATAATAGGAACAGCATGTATAGCTTTAATAAAAGAATGCTCACTACACTCCCACAAGACTATTTTTTAAGATCTTGTTGGTCATTTGGGGCACTGCTAGGCAACCACAATATCACTAAGACTTCAAGCCCTGGTTTTTATAACTCAAATGCTGGGAGGAGAGCATGAGTGAACTAGGAGGCCAAAACAGCCCTAGAAAGGGTAAGGGTAAAAACCACAGAGATCTGGGAAATTCCTAGAGTGCTGCAAATGCTGCTGCCCCACTGTTCAAATGCAGGCGGTGAAGGGCAGGAGCAAAGGCTTATCCATTGCAGGCAGGCAAATGGTAAACCTAAGAGTGGGGATTCAAATGTGCATTTTCCAGATCCCAATCTGAAACTCTTACCACTACACCACACTGTCTTTCACACAGTGGCTGCTGGAACAGCAACAAGTTGCCAGATGGTGACTGCCAGGCCTGGCCCTGGTGAGTCTTCCCTCCAGGGCAGGGGAGCTGGGTAGACTGGGAGGCCAAAATTACTCTGGAAAGAGCCCTGCCTCCCCCAGTTTAACTGTTGAGCAAAATAAGCATGTGCTTAGGGCGCCAAGGGAAGGGGGGCACCACAGAACATTTTTGCTTATATTTCTCACTGCTATTTAGTGTTAAATGGATAATATTTTTTAAAAAGTTTATATTTAATATAGTTGTGGGGTCTGGTCTGGGGTGTGTGTGGAAGATTACTGACCTGCCCCTCCTCCTTGCCCTTGACTGACAGGAAGAAAGGCTTGAAAGCTAGCAAGGCCTGATCGCTTAGCAACCTTCAGTGGCCACTGAGATCTTCAAGGGCATTCATTTCCTAAAGGTACAGGGACTAGGGTTGCCAGCTTTGGAGTGGGAAAACCCTGCAGACCTTGGGGGTGGAGACTGAGGAGGATGGGATTTTTGGAGGGGAGGGACTTCAGTGAGATATAATGCCATACAGTCCTCCTTCCAATGCAGCCATGTTCTCCAGGGGAACTGGAGATCAGGTGTAATCCCAGGAGACCCCCAACCCCCACCTGGTGGTTGGCAACCCTAGAAGGCACTACTATTATTTTGTGGGTTTGTAAACCCCCAATACTGTAAAAGAAAACCACTGTTACAATCATTTCCATACTACAGATGAAGAGTCAGTTCCGAACTCCCATAATTCTTCCCAGTACTATACCAGCTCCATACACCTTTGCCATTAGAATCAGAAGAATCAGGAGAAGGAGATTGGATTTATACCCCACCCATCACTACCCAAAGGAAAGCGCTTACAAACCCCTTCCCTTCCTTCCCCCCCCCCAACAGAAACCCTGCGAAGTAGGTGGGACTGAGAGAGCTCTCTCAAGAACTGCCCTTGAGAGAACAGCTCTGAAAGAATTTATGACTGACCCAAGGTCACACCAGCAGCTGCATGTGGAGGAGTGGGGAATCAAACCCAGTTCTCCCAAATTAGAGTTCACAATCATAACCACTACACCAAACTAGAGAAGGTTAACTCCATCACAGTACTTACCGTACAGGTAGAGAAAGAAGTACCTTTCTTCACTTCTCACAATACAAGAACTCATGGGCACTCAATGAAATTGCTGAGCAGTTGGGTTAGAACAGATAAAAGGAAGTACTTCTTCACCCAAAGAGTGATTAACACATGGAATTCACTGCCACAGGAGGTGGTGGCGGCTACAAGCATGGATGACTTCAAGAGGGAATTAGATAAGCACACCTGATATTTTTGGCCACTGTGAGACAGAGTGTTGATGAGCCATTAGCCTGATCCAACATTGGCTTCTCTTATTTTCTTGCGTTCTTATGTACTTTGATAAGAACAGTTTTAGTGAACCTATACTCCCCTCTCCTGACCCAGATTAGTATAAATTAAGAACTAGTTAAGTGTATGATGATTTAGTTATGTTACATATGTAACTTGCTGTTAGAAAGAACAAGCTTGTCTCCCAGTATTCAATCACCCTTTAGACACAGCCTTTCCGAGTGCAAGTATAAACTCCCAATGAGTTGGGCGACCAAACAGTTTTTTCAGATGTTCTTAGAAGACGGCTTTGTTCTGAGCCTTTACCATCCACAAGGCATATTATTTCCCCCACAGGTGCTATTATTTCTTTCAAGGCTTACTACTCCAGCCACTAGATTGATTACGCTCTTGATGAAGAGTCTTCCACTAACTTGCCAAGCACATTCAGAAACAGTGACAGAGACTTTGGGCTGCTTTCCAGTCTCTCTGTCCATAATACTTTGGGCCTTCACTCACAACTATGAGCTCACAATGTTCTCACAAGAACCTGGGAGATAATTATCAGTCTATGTGCAAGACAGAGAAGCAATCTATGAAGGCACCCAGAAACCTCAGCATTCAATATGGCAACAGACTCATTTACTTTATTTATTTATATCCTGTCTTTCACCCTAATAGGGACCCAAAGCAGCTGACATCATTCTCCTTTCCTTCATTTTATCCTCACAACCCTCTGAAGTAGGTTAGGCTGAGAGTGTGTAACTGGCCCAAGTTCATCCAGTGAGTTTCCATGGCACAAGTGGGGATTCGAACCAGGATTTTCCATATCCGACAGACACTTTAACTGCAACACCACACTGCCTCAGTTCCCCTCAAAGTGTAACAACATCACTGGACACACACTCATATACACACATATATATATGCACAAAGAGACTGACTTGTTTCTATGTAGCTTGACAGCTGCAAGCATTTGAATGCTGGCATTATAGCACTGCACTGCTATATTAGTCTACAGTGCAAAAACTAGAATGTTAAAAAAATGCAGAATAGAACGTGGGGGGACAAAAAGCAGCCTGAAATGGATAAATCACTTCAGCTATGGTTCATAAATGGATGTAAAAATTCTGTTTGAAGAAAAAGAAGAAGAGATTGGATTTATATCCCGCCCTTCACTACCCGAGGGAGTCTCAGAGCGGCTTACAAACTCCTTTCCCTTCCCCTCCCCACAACAGACGCCCTGTGAGGTGGGTGGGGCTGAGAGAACTCTGACAGAAACTGCTCTTTTTCAAGAACAGCTATGCCAGAGCTTGCGACTGACCCAAGGTCTATCCCCACATTGCTTTGCACGGAAACAGATAACAACCGGGTTAAAATGACATTGCGAAGGGGGCCTGAAAGACAGAGACAGTACTGACAAGGGGAAGTGACTCTACAGAGAAATACATTTTTTGTCAAATGTCTTTCGTATAAAGAAATTTAGGATATCTCCCTTATACCTAGAGATTTTTCAGCAATCATCTTTACATTGTTGGGTACATCCTTTTTGCGGCACAGAATGGTTATCGAAGACGAGTCTCCAGATGCTAACGTCACGTTGGGTCCACAGTGTCTAGAACTTCTGCAGATTAAGCACGCAGGTTTATTCTCCGAATGGGATCCGGACTGTGGTGAGTTTGTATAAATTGTAACATTAATGTCATCATGCCTAAGGTCAATCGTGAAGGATACATCTGGAAATGAAAGGAGAGCCAACATGTCATTTAAAGAGTTGTGGTGCATTATGATGCTCTTAGAAAGAGAAACACATTAGTAGTGATGTTTCAGGATTTAAGATGGTTTACAGAAGAATGCACTGTAGGAAAGTTTATTTAGTTCTTTTGTGCCTGTCGCAATAAAATTTTTGAACACAAAATGAGTGAAAGTTACATCAGTTACAACAGCCAATGTACAGTGCTCTCCGAACACTCAGAAGGAGAAAGGAGATGGAGTGGACAGTGGAAAAGAGAGCCTTCTAACTGACTGCTGTTAAAATACAGATTAGGATATTGGGATTCTGGCTCTTGGCTCTATCTCCAGTCACTTCAGGAGTGTGGAAGCCTGCAGTGGCTCACACTGGTTGTAGTTTCTCTTACGTAGTGTTTCTGGTATATTTGAAAGTTATAGGACAGATTCAAATGACCAAGCTGAAGAACAAGGAGGAGGAATAGGAGATTGGATTTATACCCCACCCTTCACTCGGAGTCTCAGAGTGGCTTACAAACTTCTTCCCCTCCCCACAACAGGCACCCTGTAAAGTGCCTGTCCTTGAGAGAACTGTCCTTGAGAGAACTGCTTTGACAGAACTATGGCTTGCCCAAGGTAATTCAGCAGCTACAAGTGGAGCAGTGGGGAATCAAACCCGGTTCTCCCAGATCAGTCTGGGCACTTAACCACTACACCAAACTGGATCTCATCATGACTCATCATAATTACTCATCATAATCACACTAAATGCACAAATACTGCTTTACAAATTATTGTATTATCTACCTACACTGTAATCCTGTAAAATTAATTATACTATGCAAGATTTTAAACACAGACCTGCCATAACTGTGCCCAATGTTTAATCCATCACATCAGCCCTCCCTCATGTTCATACTTGTACAATTGTCCTAATTGTTATACAGAATGACTGATGCAACGTTTGTATTTAAAGATTTCCATTTGTGTACCTTTGTGTACCTTTGTGTATCTATTTCAGTGAAACACAACCTCCATCTATTTGCTTGATCTATAAAGTCCACAAGAAATTTGCATTAGCCATTGCTGCCTAGCCTTCAGGAACACTTCATGTCATTGCCTTAGTTCATATTAGGGATGGGCACAAACTGAGAAACGAACCGTGGTTTGAGCACAAACCAGGCCAGTTCGTGGTTTGTTTAGAACTGGTTTGTTTGGTTGCATTGTTCCCGAATCCAAAAACAAACTGCCTTTTCCCCGTGGAGGTTCATTTGGTTCGTTAGAGTCGTTCATTTGCCAGACAGCGATTCAATCAATTCCTAGGCAATGCTGGGGCGGACTTGTGGAGAGCCCTAGAAACACCCACAGCAGCTGTCCATAGCTTGTTTGGCAGCTCTGGGTGCCAAACACGGAGCTCCCATTCTGCTCACATACATACCACACCCTGACTCAGCTGCTTTCACTTTGCAGCAGGAAGAGAGAGGAGTTAGTTGTTGTGTGGCAGCGAGTTAGGAAGAACTGCTTGCTGCGTGGCTGATTTAAGGGGAGGCTACAGCTGAGCTTTCCTGGGGGCACCTGCTTTGGGGGGGGCTATAACTCAGGCATCCAGTCTTTACCAAACTTGGAGGGTGGGTGGAGGAGAGCCTGCTGAAGACTCCCTGTGAGTTTGGCGACTCTAACTCATGAGGAGGCTGTTCTACCACCTCCCAAACTCACCAACTGAATGAACCACGAACCACCACAAACCATAATTTTCCCAGTTCGTGCCCATCCCTAGTCCATAGATAACAGCAAACCATAGTTGGCTACTAGATGAGTGAGCGTAGGGGATCCTTGCTTCCCCTTCTCCAGCCATGAAGAAAACAATGAATTATTTGGGGGTTGAGATAAACCATACTTTATCATAAATATGCAAAATAGGATTTGTACTTGCCTTTTAAACCAAGAGTCCATAGAGTGGTTTGTTCATATCTGCACATGCAGATGCAATAGCAAAGGATGTACCACAGACTTGGAAGTTACTAAATATTCTTACCCCACACAAAGAGAGAAAAAGGGCGGGAAACTATTCAAGTGAGCCTGAGGCTCCTTTCAGCATTCTTCTCATACTGCCAAACCATGATTTGGCATTAGCTCTCTGAACCTATCCAGCGAGTCCGTTAATTAAAAAATTCTGAAAGTCAAAATTTCAGAATTCAAACCAAAGACAAGATGTATGGAAGAGAGGAAGGAAAAGGAAGACACTTACTTTCCTCATTTTTAGGGTAGTGAACATCAACTTTAAAGAGCAGGCGAAGAGCCTCAGGGTTCTGATCATCTTGATCACAGCCTTGCAAGGAAAGGCTGAAGTTACCAGGAATACTCATTGGCTGTGCATCATTCAGTGAATACACCTCAGGGTTATCATATCCAGGTAAGAGGTACTCCAGTCTCTGTTCTTTCCGTTCACAATTTGGTTTGGTGTGGTTGAGGAAGAAGACGCTGGCCCTCAAACTAGGTGGCACGATAAACTGCCACGTCATGAGCTCATCTTCTGGGAAGCCCGAGGGATAGTTGGCAGACATCAAGGTTACAGATGATTCACTCAGAAACATTGATTCTATAATGCACAATCCTATTTAAAAAAAAAAAGAGGAGAGACAGCATTTGAAAAGGAAGAATTTGCTAGCACTAGAAGTTGATTGCATTGCAGAAGGCCTCCTGAGCCCCTTACGCCTGATTCTCAAGTTATGTACAGCCCTAACCAATAAATCCAAATGATTTTGTTAACGGAGGGGAATTCGCTCTCGCAGACACACACACTTAACTGGATTTAGCCAGTAGAAGCAGGCCAAAGAGACAGGTCTATCACCTGTTACTTATTTATGTTGTTAAATAAGTAAAAGCAGTTATGGTTTGATATAAAAGTAATTATTGCACATATTTCGATTTTTCTCAAGATTTCCATTTTTCTCCCCCAAGGAGAAACTAGGAAAAATGTTTGTTTTCCACAGCTTCAACATTTCTAGAAATTTTACATATCTACACTCACCACCTTCGGCACTTACTTTTTATGGAATCCCTGCTTTCTATCTTAAAGCCAGAAGTGTTAAGTTTCGAATCCCAAGGAAGCTGTAGGGTCACGATTACTTCCCCTTGCACCTTCACCCGAGAAACGGGACCATTTCTGCAGAAAAATCCAATGTTGACTGTGTTGGTGTCAAAACGGCTGCCGATGTTATAAACAACTTGATCGTGGCAAGCGTCTCCAGGTTCCACCTGTCTTAGCCATGTCGCAAACTTCAGTACTAGTGCATCTTTCCTACCAGCTTTAACATCCCAAATGAATGTCTTGTTAAGGTTAGGTAATCCGGAGGGCTGAAGAAGAACATCTTCAAAGGGGCAGTGTCTTGACATACAATCTAGAAACAGACAAACAACCACAACATAGAAGAATCATGACTGTAGATGATCATCCAATCAAATTATATGGGTTAGTGCTTTCACCACTGTAATTATTATTTTTCCATACCTGCTGTAACCAAGCAACAGACTGGGGAATATACATGCTTTCTTTCTTTTTTTACCGGCATCAAATCAAGAAAAAAGCATGGTTCCATCTACTCTGACATCCTCAGCAAAGATGACAACATGGAAGGCACTAAATCTGAAGCTATTAGCATAAGCGTGTACATTGTAATAAGGAAAGCTGTTCTTTACTGGGCACTTTATCATAAAATCATAGAAGCTACCTGCCCTTCTCTAAGTGACAGCCCCTCAAATACTTAAAAAGAGCAATCATGTCCCCCTCAACCTCCTCTTCTCCAGACTGAATATTCCCAAGTCCCTTAGCCTTTCCTCATAGGCCTTGGTCTCCAGGTCCGCCATCATCCTCGTTGCTCTCCTCTGCACCCACTCCATTCTGTCCTCATCGTTTATGAAGTGAGGCCTCCAGAACTGCACACAATACACCAGGTGTGGCCCAACAGTGGGACTATGACATCTTGCAATTTGGATGTTATGCCTCTGTTGATACACCCTAAGATCCCATTAGCCTTTTTTGTTGCCGCATCACACTGGCTGCTCATATTTAACTTACGGTCCTCCCGTACCCCAAGATCTTGTTCACACACTCTGCTACCCAGAAGTGTATCCCCCATCCAGTATGCATGTTCCTCATTTTCGTTACCCAGATGTAGAACACGGCACTTATCCTTGTTAAATTGCATTGTAAATTCACACCCGCCCGCTTTCCCAGTGTGTTCAGATTTCATTGAATTCTATCTCTATCTGCTGGTGTGTTCACTGCTCCTCCCTATTTGGTGTCATCTGCAAATTTATTTATTTATTTATTTATAGTTTCAAATTTAATGTGTAGCCCCCTCCACAACCTCATCCAGATCATTTATAAAAATTTTGAAAAGTACCGGGCCCAGAACCAAGCCCTGTGGCACCCCAGCGAACACCCCCCCTCCATTCAGATGAAATTTCATTAACAACTACTCTCTGAGTGCAACCAGTTCCCTACCCACCTTACTATCCTACATTCCAGTCCACTGTCCTTTAGTTTACCCATCAGAACATCTTGGGGAACCCTGTATTTAGCATCCTTGGGGCCCGGCACAGTTAGAAGGTTTTGGGGCCCCGACCATAGAGCTCTTGGGGGAACATACGGGGAAAGGCGGTCCCTCAGGTAGCCATTCCACACCCACATCCAGATCATTTAATGAGTAGCCATTCCACACCCACATCCAGATCATTTATAAAAATATTGAAAAGTACCGGGCCCAGAACCAAGCCCTGTGGCACCACACACCTCCCTCCATTCAGATGAAATACCATTGACAACTACTCTTTGAGTGCAGTTCTCCAACTAGTTCCCAATCCACCCAGGGCTATTTTTGGGCAGGAACGCACAGGAACGGAGTTCCGGCTGGCTCCCAAGTTGGCCACACCCAGCAGGAACTCATTAGCATAATAGGCCACACCCAACAGCAGAAACTCATTAGGATTGGCTACATTAGGGGTGTGTGGCCTAACATGCAAAGGAGTTCCTGCTACAAAAAAAGCCCTGGGTTTTGACAACAAACAAGGTAAACAGAATAACAAGCAAAAGGTGGGTGTGGCTGGATAACCGCACTTCTGGTAACATAGCCTAATGTGCTAATGAGCTGTGCTGTCAGGGGTGTAGCCTAATATGCTAATGAATTTCTGCTGCTGGGTGTGACCTATTATGCTAATGAGTTCCTGCTGGGCTTTTTCTACAAAAAGAGCCCTGCACCTAACTATCCCAGAGTCCAGTCCACAGTCCTCTAGTTTACCCATCAGAACATCATGGGGAATCCTGTCAAAAGCTTTACTGAAATCCTTCCTTCTGGCTCCAAAGTAGGTACTGTGCGTTTAGTGCAACATTCCATCCTGAGCTGGACCCATAATATCCATAAAAGGAAACCAATGTAATGGCATTTGGTCAGACAGGACTTGTAGACCAGCTGATCACTAACCTATCTGGGCGAAAGAAGACATACTCAAATGTCATCCTCTGTTGTCTAGTGAAAGACTTCAGGCAAATGAAAGAAAGATGCTGTTATGGGCTCTTTTGCACATCTCCAGAGAACAGCATCTTTATTGACAGGAGATTCACCTAGCAGGAAGAAGGGTGAACAGTTTGAGAGGTCTTGAAAGCCAAGGGCAGTTGTTTGGATCTCTTAGCCGCATGAGTCAGCCTCACACCTTATTTTTGGCAAGCTAAACACACCTGCCCCAGAGAGCACTGCGGTCAAGGTCGCAACATTGCCTGACCCTCCCTGGTCCGAAAAGCCAGGCTAAATGTCACCAGAGCCAGGGCTTTCTCAGTGGCGGCCCCAACCTGGTGGAATGAGCTCCCGAAGAACATCAGGGCCCTGCGGGACCTTTTACAGTTCCGCAGGGCCTGTAAAATGGAGCTCTTCCACCAGGCTTTCGACTAGGGGCTGCCACTGATGAGTGTGCCCTGGAACATCGTCTGGTCTGAAATTTTAGAACGCCCTCGGGCCTGAGATTCTGCTGGACGCTACCCCTGTCTTTGGATGGGATTTGGATTACCGCCATTTCTGTTGGGTTAATTGCAACTGGTGTTGTTTTAACTGGTATGGTATTGATTAATTTTAACTTGGTTGTTTATGCCATTTTAATGTTGTTAGCCGCCTTGAGCCAGATATCTGGAAAGGCGGGATATAAATATAAATAATAAATAAATAAATAAATAAATAAATAAATGAAGAGCAAAGAGAGATAGAAAAATTCAAAGGACACCCATCTTCATTTTTCTGTGAAAGCTGGCTGCTACAAATAGCGCACTCTAGACGAGGCATGCAAGCACTTTTCAAGGGAACCACTGGCAATCTTAGACCCTGTAACACTCTCACACACACTTCTGATGGAGTCCTGTGCCTCAAGTCTATTTCCTTTAAATTGGAGGCCCACTTGATTTGGAGTCCACAAGCCTTTGTTGAAAGGAGACTCAAGAAAGGGTGAATAGTAAAGTTCAGTTTATAATGAGAATGCTTCTAAGCTGGCTCACAGCATCCTTTTAAAACATTAAAACAATATATAAAATGTTAAAAGAATGACTGAACAAGAGGCTTAGATGAGTACCAGTACCTTTGCCTGGCAGCTAAAAGATAACTGGAAGGTTGTCAGGTGAATTTATGTAGAGAGAACTCTTCAGTACTCCAAGTTTTTACCACACAATGGGAAAACTCCCAACTGTGGTGCTTACTACAGATGAAACCACAGGAATCACAAAATAGAACTTCTGAAGTCAGTCTTAATTATCTAATGGGTTCATGTGGATGCAGCATTGCCAAATTTGGGTTGGAAAATATCTGGAGATTTGGGGATGAAGCCTGGGAAAGATGAGGTTGGAGGACAGGAGGAACCTCACTGAGGTATAATGCCATAGAGTCCACTTTCCAAAGCAGCCATGTTCTCCAGGGAAACTGATCTCTGTAGTCTGGCCATCAGTTGTAATTCTGGTATATCTCCAAACCCCTCCTGGAGGGTGGCAACCATATGTGGGAGAAAGCTGCTCCTCAAAGGTACGAGTCAGGCCATTTAGGGCTCTACAGATAACACCCAGCACTTTGAATTGAGCCTGCTGGAAACAGATTGGCAGGCAGTGAAGTCTTCTAGATCCCCACAATGACTGTTGGTGTGTAACCACACCACATTTTGAACAGCTGAAGCTCCTGAACAATCTTCAAAGGCAGCCCCATGAAGAGCAAGACTGTAACCTAATGCAGTCTGGCCAGATCATCCAGTTTGTCAAGTGCCAGAAGACCATCTAATACAGATTGTATGGTGGGACTATGAATTCCAATCAGATTAGTTAAATCACTAGATTTAAGATTAAGTAGATCTAACAGTGGGAGTCAATTTTAAATAGCAAAGAAATCTGTGTCGGGGAACAAAAAAAAAGAGGAGAAAATTAATTAAAGAAGGTCCTTTCAGCTGAGTAGTGTATGTTGATTATTAAACTCCAAGTTATCACCCACTTCCTTTAATGTCTCAAAACCAAAAGCCTGCATATGAAGATTTTATTAACATGCTAATATAAAGTGAATTAAAACAATTAAACAGATCAA
This sequence comes from Gekko japonicus, assembly GCF_001447785.1. NCBI lineage: Eukaryota > Metazoa > Chordata > Lepidosauria > Squamata > Gekkonidae > Gekko > Gekko japonicus. The sequence continues at coordinate 646,837 of NW_015169219.1, forward strand.
TTTGCCGAAAGGCAGATGATTTACTCAAATAGAAATTATTTAAATCCATTTGCGGACCTAATTGTAAAACCTCTGGCTCACTTCCATGTTTCGGACAGCACCTAGCACAATGGTAGGGCTCAGGGGTCTTTTCGTAGAAAAAGAGCTGCAGGAGCTCATTAGCATATGGTATGCTAATGAGCTACTAGGCTATTAGCATAATAGCTCATTAGCATATGCAACGCCCCCTGACATCACGGAAAGAGATGTCAGAAGGGGAAGCAAAAGGGGGGGGAGGCATCTTCAAAAGCTTCCCCTTCCCTTCCCTGGGGGGGGGGGAAGCGGAGAGAGAAGGGGTTTAAAGTTTAAACCCCTTCTCACTAGAGTTGGGCCACAGAAGGAGGGAAGAGGGAAGGAAAGAGAGAGAGAGAGGATAGAGAGAAGGAACAAAGGAAGGAAAGAGTCAAAGAAAGAGAAGGAAAGAAGGAAGGAAAGAAAAAGAAAGAGAAGGAAAGAAGGAGGGAAAGAAAGAGAGAGAAGGG
>NW_015169219.1:647385-647628 GCF_001447785.1 Gekko japonicus
GGAGGGAAAGAAAAGGAAGGGGAAGGAAAGGATGGAAAGAAAGAGGGCAAAGAGAGGGGGGAGGGGGGGAGGGGAGGCTCTCCCACCCCCCACTCCTCCAATCAAGCCTCCGTCACCCCCCACGGGTCCCTCACTTACCCCGCTCTGGCACTGGCCCGGGGAGGCAGCAGGGAGCGTCTTCTGGTCTCCCCCGAGCTGCAGTGCTCCAGCACTGGCCCGGGGAGGTGGCGATGGGCATCCTCC
>NW_015169219.1:650014-650264 GCF_001447785.1 Gekko japonicus
CGTGATGCAGCAGTCATTGGGCCTGCTAAAGACCTTCAAGAAAAACCTTCAATAAATCTAGTTTAAAACTGATTATACGTCGTTCCTTCATAAAACAGTCACACCACTCTGAAACCAGAAAGAATACAATACATGTTGAATAACTGGTACAAAATACACTTTGGCCTATTGTTTTAGCAGACACACCAAAAATACTGTAGCCCATGGATCAACAACTGAAGGTTCCAAGGGCCAAATATGACCACCTCAG
>NW_015169219.1:650604-653752 GCF_001447785.1 Gekko japonicus
GGTGGGGCTTGGGAAGGGCAGGGATTTTTTTATGGGGGGGGGGACTCAGCAGGGTATAATGTCTTTGAGTCCACCCTCTACAAAGCAGCCATTTTCTCCAGGGGAACTAGGGTAGCCAACCTCCAGGTGGGACCTGGAGATCTCCTGGAATTTCAACTGATCTCCAGACTACAGAGTTCAGTTCCCCTGGAGAAAATGGCTGCTTTGGAGGGTGGACTGTGTGGCATTTTAGTCTTGCTGAGGTTCCTCCCCACCCCAAAATACCATTTCCCCCAGGCATTTCCTGACCTGGAGTTGACAACCCTAAGGGGAATGGAATCCTGTCATCTGGAGATCCCAGGAGATCACCAGCCCTCACCTGGAGCTTGGCAACCCTAACTTAAAGTGTTCCTCTGATAAACCCAGCTGCCTGAAGCTATACACTTCTAGGAAATTTCGATGCAAGGAAAACTCTGCATGGTAGAACTGGGGCTGCAAGCTTTAACAGGTAGATTAATTAAAACTGTCACTGATATAAATGAGTCTATCAATTGATCAGAGAGGCTGACACAGAGGAAAACATTGCTGTTTTTTAAAAGCTACCTTGTTTCTAATAAATTACCATAATAGAGAATTTTTTAAAAGACATTAAAAGGGACATTTCCCTTTAAGGACGATTGTTAGTTTTGGGGTTTTTTTGTTTTTAATACGCTCACCTATTTGAGGTTTTGAATGCAGAAAACACTGAGTACAAATTCCCCAAACATTGAGATGTTTGTTACCAAGATTTATTTTCAATTTAAAATTGATTAATTAGCAGATAACTCAACATTCGTTAGCCTCCCAAAAGCTCCAGAAATAATAAATTTTAATTCCGTCCACAGTTCATTCCTAATATTAATGGGTGAGCTCTACAGCTGTATATTAAAACTAAGACTGTGTGTACATGTGCTAAAAGAAAGAAAGTCATAAACTAGAGGAGGTGGATTCTCTGATCTCTTTATCTGGAGGAAAATCCATATGCATTTTTGTAATGTACTCTGCTTTTTCATTATTGGGACAGCCAAGAAGCTTTACAAAGCAAAGTTTTACAAGGCCCCACCATAGCATGCTTTCTCACAAGAGGTGCTGGGACTTCAACAGGCATTGCCTCCCAAAACCTTGAGAAAGTAAAATCATAGAGCCCAGAATCCTTGTAGTAGTACTAGGAGGAGGAGGAGGAGGAGGAGATTCGATTTATACTCTGCCCTTCTCTCAGACTCTCAGAGCGGCTTACAAACTCTTTTCCCTTCCCCTCCCCACAACAGACACCCTGTGAGGTAGGTGGGGCTGAGAGAGTTCTGACAGAAACTGCTCTTTTCAAGAACACCTCTGACAGAACTATGCCTTGCCCAAGGTTATCCGGCAGCTGCAAGTGGAGGAGTGGGGAATCAAACCCGGTTCTCCCAGATTAGAGTCTGCACACTTAACCACTACACCAAACTAGTAGCATAGTCAGAATTGCAGTCACCCAGCTGGGTGGCCTTGGGTCAGTCACAGTTCTCTCAGAGCTCTCTCAGCCCCGCCTACCTCATCTGGTGTCTTTTGTGGGAAGGGAAGGGAAGCCGCTTTGAGACTCCTTTGGGTAGTGAAAGGCAGGGTATAAAAACCAACTCTTCTGCTTCTAATGGGTAGCCCAGGTTAGCCTGATCTCATCAGATCCCACAAGCTAAGCAGGGTCAGCCCTGGCCAGTATTAGGATGGGAGACCTCCAAGGAATACCAGGGTTGTGACGCAGAGGCAGGTACTGGCAAACCACCTCTGAATATCTCTTGCATTGAAAACCCTACAGGGTCGCCATAAGTCAGCTGTGACTCGACGGCACTTTCCACCACCAATTTCCTCTGGGAAGCAGTTCCATAGCACAGGAGTAGCCACAGAAAAAGAACGCTGCAGCAGCAGCAAAGGTGCCAAGAGAACGTACCCTTGCGGGGGGGGGGGTCAGAATAGCCAGAAAGCATTGCTGAGCGAAGCTGCTGTGCAGGCTCCTACCAGGAGAGGCAATTTTTTTAAAAAAAGTCTTACTCAAGTTATCCAAGTTAAGTAAATATGATTTAACTTGATTTACATAAACTATACTGGCTGCAGAACCAAGTTCCTCCTGGCACAGAAGTTCCTTTGCTTTTAGTACTGAGTGTACAAGCACGCCCAGAAATAGGAGCCAAGTAAACCTTTTCTTCCTTGAAATCAAATAGTGCACGGCTTCTGCACCATAAACAGAACCCTTCTTAAAAGCATAAAGGTCTGCCAAAAGGGACACGGTCCCAGAGACAGCATAAGCAAAGATCTCTGCTGGCTAAACATTTAGGTCCTGCAAGCATGTGGTGACGGCAGAGTATCTATGTTCCATTTATCATTGTGGTTTACCAGCAGCGCAATAGCAATGATTCACACAGAAAGATCTGAAGTCGATGCTTCTGTCTGCATGTAGCCCTAGGAGGATTACAAGAACTGCACTTCATGCTAGGAAAGAGGGGATTTCTTTGGATCATAAATTACTATTTTACCTTGATGACTCACGGGATGTTAAAGGAGAGGCATGCTCAACTCAAGTTTTCCAAGAACTCTGGTTTCCTAGCTTGTTCAAGGCACACACATGACACATCAGACAGACACTGAAGGGCCAGAGAAAGACTCATGCTGACTTTAAACAATAAATCACATCTCCTTATGGATGCCCAAGAACCCCCACAGTTCTCATTGCATCCTTCATCTCAAGTCACAAACACTGGTAGCTTCCATGCCAAATTCTCCCCTCATTTTAAACCTAAAAATTCCTAGATGCAACTGGAGTTCCTGACTTCTTGTTCAGGCTTGCAGTAGCAGATTGGAATTAGAAAATATGACTGCTTCAGATTTCAGGTGTCTGCCTAGCTGCAAGCAATTTTGCCCAAATAAATCTGCACAAATCACCCTGTCCTTTTTTTTTTTAAGACTGCTTTATCATAATCCATTTTTCTAACATGGATCATTTCTAGACTATTATTAACTAGGGAGCAAAGCCCGTTGTGGAGGGAGACAACGAGCGCCTAGACAGGTTGAGTGGGTGAGTGGGTGGGTGAAGGAAGGAAGGGGGGAGGGAGAAACCTTCCCCCGCCTGTCCGGCTGGGTGGGCAGGTTGGTGAAGGGG
>NW_015169219.1:654186-662426 GCF_001447785.1 Gekko japonicus
TAGTAAAGGTAAAGGTTCCCTTGCTCGAAAGCCAGTTGAATCCGACTCTAGGGTTGCGGTGCTCATCTCCGTTTCAAAGCCGAAGCGCCAGCGCTGTCCGAAGACATTTCCGTGGTCATGTGGCCGGCATGACTAAACACCAACGCTGTTTATTTATTATTTATTTATTTATTATTTGTATTTATACCCCGCCCTCCCCGGAGGCTCAGGGCGGCTAACAACATATAATTAATAAAACAGTAAAACAGTAGAAAAAATACAAAATATTAAAATTACATCATAGTGTATAACCTATCTAAAACAGATCTAGCTAAAACCAAGATGGCGGTCCCACCGAAGTGGTACCTATTTATCTACTTGCAATTTCTTGCTTTCGAACTGCTAGGTTGGCAGGAGCTGGAACTAGAGATGGGCGCTCACTCCATCATGCGGCACCCGGGTCTCGAACTGCTGAACTACTGACCTTCCACAGCCTGCAGTTCAGCGTCTTAACCACTTGAGCCACCGCAGCTCCCCAAGACTGCTTTAAAGACTGCTTTATCATAATCCATTTTTCTAATATATATCATTTCTAGACTATTATTAATATAATGCACAGGAAAACAGAAAGGTCACCTCCAGTCCACCCCAGAGTAGTTTATGCCACCACCTCTTAAGAAACTGCCTGCTGCTTAAACCCCGTTAAAAGCCACCATAAATAAGATGGCCTTACAGCGCCTTCTATCAACTAGTAAAGACAGTCCCCATAGGGTATAATGGAGCCAAACAAATTTGGCAATCACTATTATTTCCTGAATCCCAATATCATACCAATACTGGGATTTGCGAATATCGGGATATACCGATATTTTTTGGGTTCAGTACACCCGAACCTGAAAAATACCAACTTTTTTTGCACACCCCTATGTGGTACAAAGAAAAAAGATCTCTACCTACCTCCTCCATGTTGTGTTTATTTATCTATCAAATTTATACTGCTCCACTCCTTCAACAAGTGAGGCTCGGGGAGGTTTAAAACAAAATACAATTCAGTAGAAAATCTTAGAACTCAACAGTAAAATGATCTGGAGGAACCAGTACAAGAATTACAAGACACACACAATGACTACTTAAAAGCCTGTTGGAAGAACTTGTACTTGCAAGCCCTACGGAAGATAACAAGGTCCTGCAGGGCAGGCATGTCCTCTAATAAAGCATTCCACCAGGACAGGGCCACTACAGAGAAGGTTCTTGCCCTGGTAGAAGAGAAGCTAACCACTCAAGGGCTGGGCACCACCAAAAGATACTGCAGGTAACATGGGGGATCATAGCAGGAGAGGCAGTCTTTCAGGTATGATGGTCCCAGACTTATCATTAGGTCATCTCTTGTGTAGCCATTTTACCTTTCTAAACTAAAAAGCCACAAGTTTTTCAGCCATTCCTCCTGTTCCTCTATCGTTTTAGTTGTCCTCTCTAGGACACCTTACCAACTCTAGGATATCAACAACGGATCAAACAGTCAAAGAGATAAACTCAAGTAACACACTCAAAATGAAGATCAATTAAGAGGGGCCACCTTAAAATCAGTCCACCGAGTACTGTACCAGGAGAAGAAGATCAGGATCCTTGGGTAGAGATGCCCCTGCAAACAGTAAATGTTTTAAGTGAGAAATGCCAGGGATCTAATCTTGGACTTCATATAAGATAGTGGTTAAGATAGTGGTCTGAGTATCCTATCAAACACAGACTCATTAGGCAGTGAGAAGGCAACTGTTTCTCAGCCTCAGTCCCCCAACTGTAATATGGGAGTAATAATACTGGCTGCTTAAGGATTACTGTGATGACAGAGCTATGAAGTACTGAGTATATAAAAATCGCTTGGGATATGATCACAAACGACTTAAACACTAAACCCCCGCTCCTCTGTTACATCTCTGCTAATTGCTGGGAGGCACATTTCAAGGCCTTATTTGCAACTTCATCTGCCAAAATGGCTCTTACCCAAAGCTTGAGAAATGACCCCCGTCACAGTACCAGAAACTAAATTCTTAATATCTCAAATGAAATCTGGCAGAGCACCAGGACTTGACGCCTGCGCAGCTGCTTAAAGCAAATGCCGACTGGTGGGCAGAGATTTTGGCACCAATATTCACACAAATCAATGAGACAGGAATCATGCCCACCTCTTGGCGACATGCAATCATAGTCCCTATCCATTTTTTTTTTTAAAGGTAATCCAACAGACCCAAAGAATTATCGGTTCATAAGGTTTTTATCAGTGGTGGGCAAACTATACGCTCCCTCGCTATATAAGATGTTTCTCCTCTGGATTGAGGATGAAGCCTCAAGAGCAAGCTGGATTCCGTAAAGGTGTCAGTGCAATTGACCATTGCCATACTCTCCAATTTATTGTAGACTAGGAATAAGGCCCGTTGTGGAAATAAATACAACAAGCTCTAGAAAGAGGCTCTGGGCAGGTGCCCTGGCCTGGGCACTCAGCATCAATTTGCTGTGGTGATTTCAGCGGGGTATAATGACACAGAGCTTACCGTTTTCTCCAGGGGAACTGATCTCTGCCATCTGGCGAGCAGTTGTAATTCTGAGTGCTCTCCAGCCCTCCCCTGGAGATTGGCAATAATGGTTCCCCAGAAGGAAATGACTGGTTTGGAGGGTGGAGTCTATAGCTTTGTACCTGTCTGAGGTCCCACCCCTCCTCAAACCCCACTGTCTCCAGGCTCCACCCCTCAAATCTCCAGGAATTTCCCAACCCAGAGGTGGCAACCCTATTTCCTCCCCAACCAACCATCAACATACCCTGGAAAGCAGCCATTTTTTCCAGGGGAGCTGATCTCTGCCATCTGGAGAGCAGTTTTAATTCTGAGTGATCTCCAGCCCTCACCTGGAGATTGGCAGCAATGGTTCGCCAGGAGGAAAAGTACAGTCTTTCTCTGCAGTGGAGACCAAAGCAGTTTACATCATTCTCCTCTCCTCCTTTTGATCTGCACAACAATCCTGTGAGGTAGGTTAGCCTGAAAGTCTGTGACTGGTCTGAAATCACCCACTCAACTTCCACAGCAAGAACCTGGATCTGACAGACCCTGCTCTGAAGTGCTAACTGCTATGCCTAGGGTAGCCAACCTCCAGGTAGAGCCTGAAGATCACCAGGTATCACAACTGAACTCCAGACAACAGACCTCTCCCACCCTGGAGAAAATTACTGCTTTGGAGGGTGGGCTCTATGGCATTCTCTTCAGCTGAGGCCTTTCCCCTCCCCAAACTCTGGCTTCCATAGATTCCACCACAGAATATCCAGGAATTTCCTAGTCAGGACTGGCCCTAATGAGTTGATCACAAAGGCTTGGAAAGCAACCCTTGCCTTTGACTTTTTACTGACAGAACCAAGTATGGTTGCCTAGCAACAGCCACTGAGGGAAAAGTTAGTCCCACAGGAGCCAAGCAGGAGAAGTGTCTTCATCAGAAGAGACAGCCGTTTGGCAGTTTATTCTGTGAGAAGAGTGTCCAGGCTGGGAGTGGACGGGGGAGAGTAGCGGACCCAGCCCCCAGCCAATGGCACGCAAGTACTCTTGAATGGCAGTTGATGGGCCAATGGCTGATGGACCACACTGCGCAGCCAGTGGGAGAGCTGGAAATGGCCAATGCATAAGGGAATTATATATATAGGACAAGTATACCCGCTCTAAAGATGGTATGTTAGCTGTTGGCTTTATGGATCTCACAGCAGCTTTTGACTCAGTGCATAGGCAAAGACATGGGGACAAACTGAATAAATCATCTATTGACAAACATCTCCTCTTCCTTATCTAACAACTATATAATCAGCCTACTACCCAGGTCAGATGTGGTCCATCTGGTGAACTGACCAGGGCTATTCCATCGAGCAGAGGAGTCAAGCATGGATGTATCCTTGCTCTGTTGCTATTTAACTTGTATCTTAATGATTTACTTCTCATATTTCTGGAGCTGAACTTCATTCACCTTGCCTGGCTCATGTTAAATTATCCTGTCTCTTATATGCGGATGTCTTGTCTCCTGTCAAGACCAAGCTTATAGGTTCCTTTTTTGAGTATTGTTCGAATGAGGGCTTAGCCATTAATGTTACTAAGTCAAAAGTTCTTTTTTTCAGTAAAAAATTGAAGGACAAAGAAGTACAAGTGGTCAGTGGCAGATCAAACTATGGAGCAAGTGGAACATTTCAAATTTCTAGGAATTATTTTTCAAGCAAGCCTCTCTTGGAAGGTGCACTTGAACTCTGTTGTAAGAGTTGCTATGCATTCTAGGAAGGCCATCTCAAGATTTTATTACTCCTCTGGTGGCCAATATGTCCTTGCAGCAGTTAAAGTATTCAATGCTAGAGTTGCCGGGCAGATATGCTGCCGGGGGTTGGATCAGAGCAGTAACAGACAGCATCGATAGACCACTATTTCCTGCGCAATATTTTGGGAATTCCTCAGCGTGTGCCTGGAATAGCTCTGAGAGCCAAAGTTTAGGGGGACATCCTTTGAAGCAAAGTCTTGGGGAAGAGCATTCAGTCTGAAGATTAGGATCTTAAAATGAAACCCAGAATCAAGCCTCCTTAAGACTAGTTAGGTTGGACCATCACACAAGTGATTGGGACAGATTACTGGACCATAAACTATCATGTTTGGGCATTACCCATGATGGGATAGAAACAATGAGTAGACAAGAACTGACCCAGCTCATTAGAAGACGTCTGAGAGACTTTTATTATGAGAGTACGTTGATTAGAGCCCCCAGTGTGTATTCATCTTGTTCTGTTGGCATTCTCCCTCTAACAAAAATGCCAAACTTTCTATCTGAGCTAACTCTTCCAAAGTACAGAAGGGCATTCATGCTTGAGCGCCTGAATGCCCTACCTTCAGCAGTGATGTTAGGAAGATTCAATCGAATTCCATATTCAGATAGACTCTGTAATTGTGACAACAAAATCAGTTCTGTGGATCAAATTTTTTTGGCTACCCCAAATTTTCAGATCTAAGAGCTGAACTGATCTCCCCATTATTTAATTAGGATTTTCTCTCTTCAGAAGCAAAATCACCCTGGTTACTCAGAGATAAAGATAAACAAACTACTCTGTTTGTGGTGAAATTTCTGGCAGCTGTTAAATTACATGATAATTTTTGTTGTAATAGCATTTAGGCTCTCCTTTTCTGGAATGCAGGTTTGCTGTTTAGGACTCTGGTTGTGAAAACAGTAAAGAAGTAAGTACTGAGTATTATTGTTATTATAAATGTAAAACATGTCCTTCCTTGCAAATGAACTACAGCTGTGGAACAAAACCATGACTTGCATCCCATGGAAGATTTCCATAGACGGAAAGGATTTTTACACATGGAGCATCACTTTCTCATCTGCTGAAGGAGGACAGGGGTCCTAGGGATGCCAGCCTCCAAGTGGGTCTTGCGGATCCCCCAGAATTACAGCTCATCTCCAGACTACAGAGATCAGTTTCCCTGGAGAATATGGATGCCTTGGAGGGTGGACTCTATGGCACTGTACCCTATGGCCCAGTCCTCCCCAGGCTCCACCCCCAAATCTCCAAGAGTTTCCCAACCTGGATTTGGCACCCTTCACCCATACCCCAATGGTGGCCAGGGGGGACCTGGCAACCGCAAGAGATCCTCCAGGAATAGCATGAAGTGATAGTCAGAGGTGTGCCCCAAGAGTGGGGGAAATCTGCAAAAATTGCTCTCCCTTTCATCCGCAGAAGTCCTATGTGGAACCCCAGGCCATGTGTAATTTGTTCCCATTTTCCACCTAAGAGGCAATTACTCAAGGGTAATTGAAAAAGCTGGGGCAGGGAGGGGGAGAGAATTCTTTATAACTATGGCACTGTTGAGAGGTTTGCAATGACTGTGTCTATAGAACTGCTTAGTCCTCTCCTTCTCCACTGTGCACTCATCCATACAGAAGATAAGCCAACTAGGACCTGGGTGACCAGCGCTATCACAGCAGCTCACTGGTTGACCCTGGATCAGCCACTCTTAGTCTCACCTGCCTCACAGGGTTATTGTTCTTATGAAGATAAAATGGAGGAAGGAAGAATGATGTAAATGGCTTTGGGTCCCAAAGTGGAGTATAAATATTTAAGCAAATAACAAATAATAATTCTACTAAAATTTCATGAAAACTAACTGAAACATTACATATACACACAATGACAAAGGGGGCAACAAGTAGAGTACATCAAGAAGGCCTTCTCTTAAAACATGCACCTCAGTTATGAAACTGCGTGTGCTTAGGGAGCCACAACATGCCTTGCAACAAGGTAGATGTGTTAGAGAATGAGACTTATATTTGCTTTATGGACTATATTTATTGCTATACACACAATGGACTGTGCACACACACACACACAGGCTCAGAAGACTATACACTATAAGTCACCTGTTGTGATACTACACATAGAAGGTGCCTGTACAAGCCTTACACGTAAATAAGGTTTCAGCTACACAGTTACCAGTCTGGGAAAGAAGCACAAACCTCCATTATTGTGAGCAATGAGAAAACAACAGCTTTGAGAAGGGACAGCCCCATTGCAGAACCAGTTGTAGTCACATACTACCCATCATTGCTTTGTTCCTGCATTGGTATTTCCTGCCAAATGGACATTTGGTTTACAATGGAATGGCCAGCTTCATCAACACTACAATGGAGCATCCTGACGCCAAGGTTTTCACACCTGCCCAGATGCCATGCTTTGAGTAAGGTATTAGATTACAATATTGGCCACTCCTGTTAAGTAACCACCCCTCCCTCCATGCAACCAATAGGATTGTTTTTGGGACAGACTAACAGGTAGGTGGGTCAAGAGGTTGACACAGCCACAGCCCATCTCTTGAACCCCCTATAAAAGGAAAGGACCATTCCCCCAACCCTTGCCTCTACTTTGATCTCTTGATCTGCAATCAAGAGACCCCAGCACAGTCCAGCTAGTTCTGATAGTGTGGATCCCTATAATTTCTATTTCTTCCCATCCATTCTTCATTGGAACAACCGAACTGCAGGACAGATAAGTATTGCCCATCATCACCCCCCACCTGCTAATGCAACAACGCTTATTTTAATACTGTATTTCTAAGGAACTTGTTTGAATGTGTGAGTGCATCAGTATTGTTTGTATGATATTTATATTCTTAAGTAAAAGACATCTATTTTAACTACAACAGCCTTGAAATCTTTTACTGGTAACCCTTGGTGGGAACAGGACCTTGGTATAGTTGGCAAGGACCCATTTATAAATTGCCAATTGCTGTAAATAAAGCAATTCGGCTAACAGATGTGAGCCCTTGCTAGTTACTCTCCAAGACTGAGAATATAAAATTAATGACTTCTTCTTGGAAATACTCAGACCTTCCAAGTATGTGCAAAGAAACTGCTTACCACACTTGAATCACTTTCACGGTTTATGTCGCATTACCAAACGTGGGAAGAAGATTGTGACATCTTTTCCCCCCCTGCCACTAATGAGATTAACAAATCTTCAAGAAGTCAGCAAAACAAAATGAGAACTAGCAACACTGTTGAAAAAGCCACTGTAATTCAGAGTCCAGCAAAACAGAGGAACTATCAAGGCAACCTAATGCTGCTTAGGATAGCATGGTTAAGTTGGGGCTTCCGGTCTGGTCTCTGTGAATGGGGGTCACAACTCTGGGAAGCTCCCGGAGGTGATTCGCCCACACGCAGCTAAGGGAGGGAATCCACATTAGCGGAGACCCTAAGGAGCCTCAGGAAGGGGTTCCGATCCGGGGCGCTCAGGGGATGTGCCTCTTTCCCGGCCCGAAGGTCGGAAATTGAGGCTCGCCCCATGCCCCAATGGCCCTTGCCGCGGCAGTGCCCCGCACGGGGACTAGCAGAGCCGCCGGACATCACTGAGTGATGAAGTGAGGAAGTGAAAGCACAAAGAAAGAGACAAGCGGCTAAGTGTGAGTTGGAGATTGAATTACAAGCTACCGGCGAAAGCACATTCCGTCCCCTGGGAAAGCCAGAGGGAGGAGGGAGGATTCCCCCCCCCACTCGAGAAAGAGACTTTTTTGAAAGCAGAAGGGGGGGTGAAGGGAAGTTTGGAAAAAGTAAATTACCTTTTGGGAGAGGGCTGAAAACGGAGTAGGGAGTGATCCCTCTGCTGCGCAACACGAACTTTTAAAAAGTAAACAAAAACTGAAAATGGCGGGGCCGAAAAAGTTCTTGGAGAGGCAGACAAAGACGGAAGGAACTTCCGG
>NW_015169219.1:663042-666088 GCF_001447785.1 Gekko japonicus
TGCAAAGCCACCAAACTAATTATAAATGGTTGATACCCGAAGGACCTGTCTTTAAGTTTAAAGACAGAAGAGAAAAGATAGACTCCATCTTCAAGGCTCAAGACTTTTTGAAGAGGCACGCCAGCTCAGAGGACGAGGCAGAACTCGCTAAGTGGATGGCAGGAACAGCAGCTCGGAGGGAGAGGTGAAAGATGAGGAAGACAAAGGACCGGCTAGAGGGCCAAAATACAATTTAAGAGGCAAAAAAGGGAAGCACCCCAACGTTTGAGAACCAGTTTGGAAAGCGCATTAAAAGACAATACTAACCCCAAAGGGACACTATTAACATACTAACTAACCGGTTTTGAAAGATATAGAAGAAAAAGGGATTGTCCAGCTGCAGAAGAAGATTTTGACTTTGACTTTACTAATAAAAGATTAAAATACTAATTTTTAACATCACTCAACACTTTTCTTTACCCCTCTATATACCCTTCCTAATTTTCTGAAATGTAAAAGCAATAAAATTCTCTCCTTTTTAGGAGAGGGAAATTAAAAAGAAAAAGAAAAAAGGATAGCATGGTTAAGTTCCCATCAAGAAAATTTGAGGAGATTCAACACATGTCCTAATAGAACTGCAAATATTTCTCCATCTGGGGTAAAAACCAGGTACAAACTGGGCAGGATATCTGGCAGAGGTGGTGGTGGTGGTAACCAAACACTACCAAAATAGGGTTGCCACCCTCCAGGTGAGGCCCAGAGATCTCCCAGAATTGCAGCTAATCTCTAGACTACAGAGATCACCTCGAGAAAATGGCTGCTTTGGAGGGTAGACTCTATGGCGTTATATCCTGCTGAGGTCCCTTCCCTCCCCCAAGCTCCACTCCCAAATCTCCAGGAACTTCCCAGCCTACCACCAAAGTCTGCAAACCACAGTCAGACTTTAGTTACACAGGCAGCAGCTAAGAGTTACTGGCTGATCAAACCGACACCTTCAACATGACAATGAGATGCATGGCTAATTCTTCCATTGTATAAAGTATAAAAAGCTATTTGGGGCACCCACATCAGGACTGCAGTAAAGCAAACTAGGACAAAATCCTTTCCCCAGTTTAGGTCCTCCCCCTTCCTCCCCCTTCAAGTTGCTTGCTGCCCCATGGAAGGGACACACTTATCTGCTGAATTTCTAGTACCTAGTGCTTATTGCCAGGTAAATCTCAAGTTCTCGCACCCACTGAGGACCACATTGTGGGGTACACGCCGTGAAGTGTGAAAATTACATACATGGGGATTATTTATTTATTTATTTATTTGGTGGTAGTAACCAGATTTTTACCCTGCTTTTCTGCCCTTTACAGCCCTCATAGGCCCACCACATACAAATTATAATCTCATCTTAAAAGCCATTAAAACCAACAAACAAATACATCATTAAGACAATTTAAAACTAAATCTTAAAATAAGTTGAAAAAGTCCCTTCTTCTTGCATGGGGACATTTCCGCCTGGGTAGCTATCATGAGCCCAGCAAGAAGATGAAGGATGAAGAAAACTAACAGGGTCCCCCCTCAGAGTGCAAACAAACTGGGGGAGATTACCTAGATTCATGCACTTCCCTAGGGAGAAGTGTGACGCAACTGACCACTGTTTTATGGGATTTAAACAGTAGTCCGGATACTGGAAGGACTGTCTTTTCCCACACAAACCTACCAGCTGGGTCTTCAGAGACCCCGCTTTCTGTGCCCCTGCTGCAGGGGCACCCAGAGCGGCTGCCCCAGTTCACAGACTGGGCTAGCTGCACACAGCCCCACCCCATCATGGCATCATGGGTGGGGGGGAGAGCAGGCTGTCATCACAGCCCCTGGGGCGGCAAGCACCTGTCTTATTCATGGAATGAGGGCTGCCTCTTATTTGGGCTTGGAGGAGAGTGGGCCCTCTCATGGGGGGCAGCAGGCGAATGGCAGTAATTCTGAGGAAAAAGATAAGGCTGCACCAATGGGTAGAAGAAAAAGTTTTATTAGATCTTCTAGATCCCTATGCATTTCACTACATGCTTTGTCAGGGGATCTTGTATAAAAACTTCTCTGGCTCCCACCTTGAACAATGGGAAGCAATTGCTGGAGCCAGAGAAGTTTGTATACAAATCTCCTTACGGAGCATTTAGTAATTCTGGGTAGTCATCCTGGACTTTTGCGCAGGGCCCCAGAATCATTAAGATGGAGGTAGAAGAAATGGATAAGTTAACTTTAATTCTTCAAGGGAAAGATGAAAGTGTGTTTATGAAAAGATGGGAAAGATTTTACAACTGGATGTATAATAAATAGGGAAGTTTTGACTCGAATTTATAAAAGAATGGAAATTAGTTATGTTAAAGTAATCGAAATGGTGGAAGGAGGAAAATACGTTAACGTGTCTGAAGATGGAAATTTATAAATAAAAGTTTTTTTAAAAAAAAAAAGAAGTAAAAGGGGTAAGCAACCAACAGGGCCTTTTCTGTGGTGGCACCAAGACTCTAGAATATCCTCAGCCCCTAGTGCCAAACCTGCCAGGCTCCAGGTAAAAATATTTTTCTGTTCTTTCTATAACAGTCCCATTAGAGAAAACTTTCAGCTGGAGTTCCTTATTCTTATTGGTCATTATGCTGGTGGTTACCTCTTGATAACCCATTAGGTTATCACCTCTTTGATTGCTTTTAAGGTGACTGTTGTTATAGTCTGCATTTACTTTTGTTTTATCTGCTAATGCTGCTTTTAGCTGTTTTACACAGATTCATTTTTATGCTGCTGGTTCTCCCACATCTTTTTAAAAATTCTTTTTAAAAAAGGACTTTACCCTTGCTAACTTTTTTACAAATGGATGTAAACTGGAAAAACTGGAAGTGTAAGGAACATTGAAACATCTGGGGCTTCCGGTTTATGGCGACACGCAGGCAGACACATCTCCCAGACGTCCCAGGGATGTAAACTGCACACCAGCGTGTGGGAGGGGGTCCGACGGGTTGCGACCCCCCCCGGAGCCTTGGTAAAAGGCTCCCAGCCAGGGGGCTTTTGAGGGGCAACCTCTTCCCTG
>NW_015169219.1:666584-675209 GCF_001447785.1 Gekko japonicus
AAAGATGCAAAAGCTAGAAATGAGGCAAGCTACAGAAGAGACAAAACTCTTACAGCTACAAATGGATAAAGCAAATTTGGTCCTTCGGTTCCAAGGGGTCTCAGAATTTAGAGGAGAGAATTTGAAGCAATGGCTGAGTGAAGCAATAGCCCAAATGACAGATTTAACAGCAGAGTATCTTTGCAGTGAGATGGATGTGGTCTACAGATCTTATTCATCATACATCAAGAAAAATAATCTGCCTGGGGAAATAGTGGTCAGATTCTCGAAGAGAAATGTGAGAGATGCTATTTTGAAAGGGAACACCCTTGAAAATTGGGGACAATAATATCAGGATTTTAAAAGACATTCCATTTGATATAAGACAGAGGAGAAAGAACTATAAAGAATTAATCCTTTTCTTACAAACAAATTCTATCAGTTACAGATGGGTAATCCCAGAAGACGTTGTTTTTAAGTTCCATGATAAAAAAGAAAAGATTGACTCTGTTTTCAAAGCACGGGAATTTCTGTGAACACAGCTTGGGGAACCAGAGGAAGGCAAAGGGAAGGAAAAAAGAAAGCAAATCTGATGGTGAGTTGGGCTCGGGGACTTTGGACGAGGACTCCCCTTCAGAAAAGGGGGCGGCTGCCCCCAAAGGCCTATATAAACTGAGGATTAGAAAATATAAGAACAAATTAAGGGCTGAAGGACTCTGATGTGTGCCTGAAAAAAATGTTGAAATAACTTGGGGATGCTCTGGGGATCTCTATAAACAGTTAAAAAGATGGTAAAATAATAATAATCTAGCATAACCAACTAAATTCATTGTATTATTGATTGTTTTTTGAAAATAGCATGATGATAAACTGAGATATTGATCTCCTACTCTTGGGTTTTTAGTTAGTTGTGGGTTTCTCTTCTGTTTCCCCTAGTTGTAGTTCCCTTCCCTATATTTTCTGTTGTAGTTTTGTAGTCTGCTAAAAAACCAATAAAAACCTCCCCCTAGGGAGACTGAGAAAAAACAACAACATTGAAACATCTGAAAGCTCACATCCACTGGTCAGCAGACTGTTGTTTTTTTCCAAATAAAGTATGTCAGGATTAATGTTCCCTCTAAGCTACGCAGTCTTGTGAGCAAAAATTCTACTTTGTGAGTAAGCGATTTGGCTACTGCACAAATTAGTCTGCTCTGGAGCCATCCTTCCTGAGCCAAGACAAAAATATGTGAGCTGGAGGCTAAAAACTAACTCAGCTTAGAGGGAACACTGGTCAGGATGATGAAGTAAAACACTGAACTGGGCCACAGACAAACCTGCGTGGTATAAAATGTAAATACTTGGAAAGGGAAATGTACAGAGAAGCAAAATGCACGTTCTACTGTAAGTCCTAGCCTACAGTGCAGAGACTGCCCCACCTAGTTTTTCTCATTAAGTTAATGAGAAAACACATGGCAGCAATCTACTATCGTTTACTTTTCCCACTAAAAGAGGAGATTTCTCAAGCAGGCAGTCTGGGCCCTCTTGCACAGTTTCCAGACACCATTTGGCTCAGGTTGCCAAACTCCAGGTGGGACTGAGCCAAGAACGAAAAAATGCCAAGAACAAAGTATCAGAACTGTAAACAAACTGATATGCATTAAAATATTATTACATTAATCTCAGTGTCTTCGATATTATTCTAAGCCAACTTTACTATGCAAACTATATTTGACGTATTCACTTGAACTCCTCCGAAAGCTGGCAGTGACAGCTTTCGTATTAGCGTGCTCATAGGCACTAAGCAATCAGGATTTAAAGAGACAGTACACAGAACTACAAACTTAACTGCAACATTCTATACAACATCAAATCATCTCCATATAGAAAATAAATACAAATACAAAATTCAGAGGACCTTATCCACAAGTTATAAACAGTCCAAGTGCTATGTAGTGGAATAGTCTCACACTGGCAATTCTGTAGGAGTTTTTAATGAAGCCAGAGTTTCCTCCAAGTTGCAATAGTTGGACTTACTCCACAAACTATGCCAAGGCACAGCATAAGCAACCAATAATGGAATGGTCTGAGGGGGGGGGGAACAGTGGGATGGCCGGGACTGGGGGCCGGGAACGGGGGGGGCACCATCTCATGAACATTGTGACTTCAAGCAGTGATGAGAGGCTATTCTAGGATACAGTCCAAATCTCATGCAGGATTCTTAACACAAGGTTTTATTCTTAAGTCTTGCTCTACTTTTTTTCTCCCCTTTTTCTTTCCTTCTCCAACTCTGCCCTTTTCCTTTCACTATCAAAGGGTCTAGTCCACACAGCAGGAAACTACAGTCTCCTTATGCGACAAACTTTCAAACATCAACAATGGAATAAGCTACAGCTACCAAAACACCTCTTTTTTAAAGTTATTTTTCACTGTTAAAACAATAGGAATGAAATCTTTAATCAGCCACTAGAAGTTGCTTTCAACACCTTCATCACCATCTGATCTTTATGAGGATCTGTGGCCATAGAAGGCTGAGACACATCAGCCATCAGCTGTGCGTGCAGTCTGAAGGGCTGTCACATTAACAAAACTCTTATTTAATAAATGGATAAACAAAAAACAGGTTTCTTCCTGCATTTTACTATTGAAAAGGACATCGTTCCACTAGCTTAGAGTTCCTTCTGTGCCGCGCAGTAGAACACAAACATGCAAAAGCAGCCCAGAAGGACCAGGAAGTTGTCAGCCTGACACAATGAAAGGAACTCCGGTCAAATAACATGTTTACTCTGATGAATGAGGATTTTTTAAAAGGCTGTCAGGTTGAGCCTTCTTCTTAAGAGATCTGCCTGGCATAATTAAGCCCGCGTGTGCGTGCACACCCTTTTGACCCAGACCCGGGATTTTTATCTCACTTTAAGTGCCAATTATCTTAGCAAAATCTGGGACTCCCTACCCAACTAGCCTAGCTAGTGAACGGTCTCCATTTTTCTCAGTTAGATTTTAATTTCACATCATTATATTTCAACCTGAAGTTCCTGTATGCCATGGCCCCTTCTCCCCACTGTTTTGTTTTATCAAACCTATCTAAAATGCCTTGCATCTGACAAAGGGGCACTCCAGTCCTTGAAAATTAACCTGGAATAACATAAGGGTTATTCTAAGGTGCTAGAAGATTTGTGTTTGTTTTTGCTGCAACAGACGAACATGGCCACTCCCCGGAATCATTCTCTTTCGATTGTACCTCCTGAGCACAGATAAGATGGGTGCATCCAGGAATAGCATGTTTGCTTTCGATTCATCCCGGCATATATGACTGACAGCCATGTGGACGGGGCCTGTCACACAAGTCTTTCCCATGTAATATTTCCTCACCATGTGACTGTAGACGGTTGACACTATACAGGAGCACCATGGTTGACTGAAAAAGCATGTCCCTCTCTAGGGTATCAAGAGGTACTGGCCAGTCTAGTGTGCCTAGGTGGGAATCTGCTGGGATCCATCACTGACTGAAGCCCATGAAATAACTTCTGGGTGGGCAACATGCAGACAGCAGCAACCAAGGGCAGTGGCTGCTCTGACTATCTACTGGCTCCAGTTTGCCACGGGATGGTAAGAGGGAAGGAGTCCACTGATACTCTGTTTCACATCATGTTGTGTATCAGTATAGTTACACGCCACTGTGTAGTTACATTTGTACAGTTACACCCCCAATGGGAGCCCAAACCGGCTTACAACTAGGCAGGGGTCATTTCCTGCAGGAGCGCACAGGAGCGGAGCTCCGGCAATAAGGAGCCCAGGGGCGGGCACATGCAACAAGTCCCGCCCCCTGCTCCCAGCAGCCCTCAGTCGGACCACGAGGAGCACAAAGTAGCCAGGTAAGTTGCAGAGCCCCAACGCCCCCGGCCCTCCGTCAGGTACAAGCTCTCCCTCCTCTGCGAGGACAGATCTGCACGTTCCCCCCCCCCCAACAGCTAGCAATCCAAAACAGTCCAGTGGAGCCTGAGCGGTGGGTGTTGCCTTCTTCTGACACACTTCCCGTGATGTCAGGGGGTGTGGCATATGCAAATGTTATGCTAATGAGTTATGCTAATGAGCTCCTGCACCTCTTTTTCTACGAAATGACCCCTGCAACTAGGGTTGTCAACTCTGGGTTGGGAGATCCCTAGAGATTTGGGGGCAGGTGCCACAGCATTCACCCTCCAAAGCTGCCCTTTTCTCCTGCAGAACGGTAGTCTGGAGATCAGTTGCAATTCCGAGAGGTCACCAGACACGGAGCCTGGCAACCCTCTTTACAGCATCATTCTCCATGACATAAAGCATTCGAAAGCCAGTCTCTCAGATCCTATCCCTACATTCTAATCTGGTATTCTGCTTCGTGTTACTTCATCGTAAAATCAACTCTAGCAGAAGAAAACTATCCCATTTTCAAGCTTA
Source organism: Gekko japonicus (assembly GCF_001447785.1). Classification (NCBI taxonomy): domain Eukaryota; kingdom Metazoa; phylum Chordata; class Lepidosauria; order Squamata; family Gekkonidae; genus Gekko; species Gekko japonicus. The sequence continues at coordinate 670,977 of NW_015169219.1, forward strand.
AAACAGGGTAGTGGTTTTTTTAATCTTACAACCCGAAGAACTTATATCCCCCACCCACATGAAACACCATTATTTCAGGAAGATGCTCATCCTCAGATTTTGGCAAACCTCCTGGAATCAATAGTATTCATTTGAGGAACTGCAACCAAAAGTACTTCTCTGCACATCCTTGTATTCTTAAAGTGGCACATAGATGTTATGTTACATCCATGACACTGCTGGAGTATCTTAAGGATCGCACTGGACTGTGGGTGGTGGAAGGATGTCAGCTTTACAACTACTAGCACTCTTAATGAATCAGGAAATAAAACATGCAGCAAGTGAGGATGTTGGAAAGCCAACGAGATGCATCTTGAAGGACATTAGAACGTTCTGCATCCACAAAGGTGCACAGACTTTTTATAAGCCACAGAGTACATTACAGAACTCCAGGTCTGAGGTTACAGAGGCATGACTGATACCAAGTGAGAATACTGCAGCTAAGGCAGATGTGGAGTTGCTAGACCTCCAGAAGAATCCAGAAGCACTTCAAGGCTGAAAGCCTGTGACCAGGTGGCTTAGTTTGTGCTGGTTTAATGAGAGTTAGCAATATCTTATTGCTTATTTCTGTACAAATAATCATTACTATAACTATCGTATGACATTGTGTGTAGAATGGCCAAGAGATCCAAGGACTGCCTGGCAGCTGCAAGTTCTAGCTCTTAGCATTGTGCTAGTGATAAGCTAGACTTGTTTTTAGGGGTGGGAGAGCTCAGAGAGGACTGGCCCAAGGTCATCCAGCCAGCTTCATGTGGAGGAGTGGGGAATCGAACCCAGTTCTCCAGATTAGAGTCCGCTGTTCTTAACCACTACACCAAACTGGCTCTCACTGTACAAAATATACAATATAAAACTAGTTTCCAAGGCACTGGATGCATTATACTAAGGATTTAACTCTTTTTTTCCCCTCCCAGCCTTAGGTCAGCATGGCCTTTAGCAGAACTTCCATATTTAACTCTTTTTTCCCCCCTCCCAGGTCAGCATGGCCTTTAGCAGAACTTCCAGAGATAAAGTCCAAATCCTTCCCACAAGGTAAGTCACATCCTTTGGAAATGCAGGGATGAACGGTTTGAAAGCTTAATCACAATGCCGTCTGGGGCTATTTAGTCAACATTTAGCTATGCTTTTGCTTGAAGAAAAGCCACAATCGCCTGGAACAATGCAGCCCATCCCTAATCAAGGTTGAAGTCATCACACACCTTTTCTTTTTTGGAAAGCAGCCTCATATTGTCCTCTTATTTCTAGTTCTAGAAATATTTTCATATGGACAAGAAGCTCAAGTCCTTCAAAGCAAATCTTATTGGGGGGGGGCATCACTCAACCAAGCTTAGCAGCTCTGTTTAGGTTTGTGGACATGCAAACCCAGTAAGTCGTGGCTCTTCTTTGCCTGCTCCATTCTGATGTTTTCATCTCTCAAAGTATTGCAAAACCTAATTTTCCCAATGCGCAAGTAAAGCGTATTGAAATATATTTCTGGGGCTCACATTAGGACAAGCAGTGGTGCAAAAGTAGTAGTTGCAACTTCCGGTTTGCCTTGTCTGGGTGAGAGGGTCTAGGAGTGGACTCAGTTGTGTGACTAATGTTTGCAACATGTTGCAAGGAGATCTCAGAGCTGGATGCTCCTTTTTAGAGCAACTCTCCTACCCCAAGATATGAGTGAAGATTCTACCTCTAAGTATTCTGAACTATTTCAGAAAAACTATTTCATCTCTAAGTATAGTAAGCCGCCTTGAACAAAGAAGAAAGGAGGGGTATAAATGCTTTAATAAACGGGGGGGGGGAATATTCTGAATGCTTTCAGAAAAACAGTTTCAGTCCTAAGTATTCTGAATTATTTCAGGAAAAAAACTATTTTAGAAAGTATTCTGAATTAAACTGGACACGGGAATGCCAACACTTATGTCAATTGTGCTGCTTTGTGTTTTGATATCTGGGCACCATCATCGTCTATCCTTCACTGGTTCAAATGAGAGAAAGATCACACAAAAGTCATGATTGAAAGCTCTGATGCCTTCATGGAGCAAATGCTTCGTGAAACATGTGTGTGTTGGAGCCACTCTACATGCATCAGAGAGCAAATACTTCATGAGACACCATGTGTGTTGGAGCCACTCTACATGCATCAGGGTTGCTGAAAGTGCATCCAAAGACTTTCTTAGCCAGTGGTGTGATGATGGGAGATCGGCTTCTCTACAAATGATGTTTGATGTAATCAGTGGGCTCAGCTTCCCTCTCTCCCAATGCAGTAGGACAGCTGAGTAAAGTATAAAGCCATGCTGGTGGTTTATGCAATATACAACTAAGCCCATCCAGCATTTCACCCAAAGGAGCATCTGGGAAATTACCACCGGTACATCCAACAGTGGGCTCTTCTAAACTGCCCCACAATTCAAACGTGGCTACCATTCTCTCCATCACACAACACGAAAGTCATTCAAAGTGTACAGGGCAGGATTACAAACAGAACCAGCCATGGCTGTGTATGCCAAGGAAGATTTTTACACACGAAGGGGCTAAGTTAGAAGTGTCTGTCTGGTGCATTTCTTTATCCAACTTGACTTTATGCAACCTAGCACAAGCACACAACAATAATTTGGGCTGATAAAGACAGAATAAGGCCCTGAAGTGCTGCATGGTGTAGCTAGGAACCAAGAAGCCAGCCCAGCCCAAAGCTTTTTGGCTCCCTAGGCAAATGACATTGCTCCCCCACACACACCATGCTTTGGGGGAGCAGCCACTTCCTCCCCCCCCACACACACACAGAGAGGGAAAGGGTACATATTAAAATACTATCCAATAAATTTCTTTAATGCCAAGAAAGACTAAGTCACAACCATCACAACAGACATTTGCCACACAATTTGCAGCAGCAGGCTCACCATGGGCTGCCCACTGGAGCCAGGGGTACTGTTTGTGGCAGCTGCTTGTTGCAGCAGACCCCAACACTGTGGGTGGGTGCAACTAGACCAGTTTGGTGTCCCTCCACCTCCAGCGGCCTACGTGCATCTAATGGATAGGCTGGCCCTACCAAGAAGCCTAACTCTTGGAGGACATGTTCAGTACCTTTGATGGGTATTAAAAAGCTAAAAACTAAGCAAATGAAACAACACACACTCCTCACACTTAGTCTGAGGGTGACTTAACATAAGAATGAGAGTAAGCAGTGTTCAAAACAGTACCATCTTCTGGATAGCTACCACCATATTTTGATCCAGAGAGGTAACGTTATTAGGTTCAAACAAATAATTGACAGTCTAGTCCATCTGTTCTTTTTAAAAAATATAACGGGGGGGGGGGTCCCAATCTCACCATATAATACAATGAGGCACCATGTTAACTTTATTTCATAATCAACAGGACACACAGTACAAAGACTGATTAGTCTGTGAAATCAAATAATAAAGACAGTCCTGTTGATATGGAAAATTAACAGTGGAGCCTACCAGGGTGTGGTAACTCTGATTCAATGTACAACCTTAAATGTATTTAACAGGAGACTCTATCATACCTCTAAGCACACCAGAAGTTGCTTACCTTTAGTCCGTTTACCCCACTACTGTCCGGCCATGGCAGAGGAGACTGGCTCCTTTCTAACTGGCAATGTCTGGCATTGAAAGCCCCCCCTGCTTAACCACCCAGTCACATCCCATCCTGTAACAGGATTGGCCCTAACTTGGCAGCCTTTGCATCAACAGGTTGAGACTCCAACAGTCAAAACAGGACAGGCAGAGCCTCCCTGCAAGGGACAAGCCCTGCTAGTGGGATGTGGTGGGTGGCAAGACCCAACAAAAGCCGCGGAACCACATCTGCAGATATAAGAAATCCGCCCAAAGCAGCCTATGCACACAAAACTATGCACTGAAAAAACAAAGTCTTGGAAGCACTACTTTTGTTGGAATGATTCTATAGACCAGCAGGGCTACCTCAAGTTTTGATCTACCTGTTTTAGAGAAACTAAAGATTTGCGGCTGACCCCAAGGACCAGAAACGGATGGGTTGCTTGCACAACCAAGGCGGGGGGGACCCCAGGACTGCCAAAGTATCCCGGCCTGGTGTTCCCTTCCTTACTTGGAACTTCTTTGCGCTCAAACGACAAGAAGATCCTGCAAAGCGTCCTCGCGATATCCCCGCACGAGTAGCTTCCCCCAGCCGAGTTTGGTTCCGACCCCCTCGTCCGACTCCGAAACGGCCAAG
>NW_015169219.1:675385-686549 GCF_001447785.1 Gekko japonicus
GGACCCAAGCCAGTCCCGATCGGCAGCGACGGCGTCCCTCTTCCCCCGCGGACCCCACCGCAGGATCTGCCCAGGGGTGGCCTCTTACCTGCCCCCGGGAGGCACCGCAGAGCCAGCAGGAGGTGCAGGAGGAGCAGCCCCCGCGCGAGCCCCCGGTCCGCAGCCATCTCTGGGCATCTGGGGAGCAGCGCCCCCTTCGCTCCGCCGGCCAGCGACTTCCCCGGCCGCCCGCCCCTCTCCGCGCCCGGCGGACCGCGCGACTCCTGCGAGCCTCCCCGAGGCGCTGGCTGGACTCTCGCCTCTTCCTTCCTGCTCTACCTGAGGTCAGGCGGGAGGCAGCCCCGCCCCGCCCAGCCCGCTCGCCAGCTGAAGCCCCTCCCCTGCCTCTGCCCCACTCGCAAGGGTGCGGGAGTGGCCCCGCCCCGGGAAGGCTGGGCGCTCCGGGCATTTCCATTTTAGGCCCTCGCCACGCGCTCCGGCTCACGTGCGGGCGCTCAACCACCACCCCCTGGCTCAGCCTGCCTGGCCCTGGAGAGGAGGGGGAGACCGTCGGTGCTGCGGGGTCCCCCACGCAAAGTGGAGGATGGGTTTTGGGAAGGCCTAGCAGGGTGCGTTGGCTAAAACCGGGACAGAAAACCGAGTGTTTCTTTCCGACGATGTAATAATCCTGGATAATCGAGTAAGTATGGGGCTGTCTTTAAGCCCGAGAAGTGTGGGAGTGCAGGGGGAATGTGCTGGCTAGCGTAGGTCGGCTTTAAAGCGCTCATGGCCGCTGCAGCCCCGTAAATCCCTGCTGGCCCCGGCGCTGCTCTTCCAGGGGACAGGTAAGGGGGAGCCACGCCCCTTGGCACGTCCTCCGAAAGAACGCGCGTCCTGGAGTCCCAGCCGACTCACAGCGACCTCATGAAGTTCCACCGCAGGGGGGTTTTCAAGGCAAGAGATGAGCAGAGGTGGTTTGCCGTTACCTGCCTCTGCACAGCAGCCCCTGCCTTCTATGGGGGTCTCGTCCCTAAGTACTGGCCCTGCTTGCTTCCAACCTCTGACAAGTTTGGGATAGTCTGGGCTATTAGGCCTACAGTTTGGCAGCAGAAACTAAGTTGGTCCATTCCCAAAACCAGGGCTATTTTGGGGCAGGAACGCACAGGAAGGCTGGCTCCCGAGTTGGCCACGCCCAGCAGGGACTTATTAGCATAATAGGCCACACCCAACAGCAGAAAATCATTAGGACTGGCTACATTAGGGGTGTGTGGCCTAACATGCAAAGGAGGTCCTGCTACAAAAAAGCCCTCCGTTTTGACAACAAACAAGGTAAGCAGAATAAGAAGGGAAAGGTGGGTGTGTCTGGATGACCACACTTCTGGTAACATGGTGGTGTGGCCTAATGGGCTAATAAGCGGTGCTATCAGGGTGTGGCCCAATATGCAAATGAGTTCTTGCTGTTGGGTGTGGCCTATTATGCTAATGAGTTCCTGCTGGGCTTTTTCTACAAAAAGAGCCCTGCCCAAAACCATAGCTGTATAATACCCAAGCATTACAAAATAGCAAAGAAAGAAGTTCTTTCTCAGCTATTTACTTGGCTGTCTCTTTCCCATCTTTATCTGCTCCTCTCTGTTTTGTCTTATTTCTCCCAGTGTTCAGTGGATCTTTTCACCTTTCTCTCTTGCATAAGTTTCCCTTAGCTGGTCCTGGTTGTTACCATGGGTGCTTGTGTTTGCATTTCTGTATTGTGTTGATGCTGCCTGTGTGTCTCATGTCTGTGTATCTGTGCATTGGGGACCCAGGGATTACTGCTGTTTGTATAGCTTGCTTTGCATCTCATGCTTGCCTATGGATGGGCAAGACCTATGCTGCCTGCTACAGAGCATGTGCTTCCCTGGAACTCTTCCCATAATGCCCCTGGACAGAGGAGACCAGCGCCATTACACCCGACTTGGACCCTTGGAAAACAACAGCGTACCCCACCATTGCTGATCTGTGGGAAACCACGTAACTCTCTCCCTGCTATCTGGTTTTGGCATCACAAAGACAATACCGTTTATGGACCTCCAGACCAAACATCTCTGCAAGTCAAAGGTTGCCAATGGAAACGAAGGTTCACACCTCACCACATGGCTGCGCTTTGAAGTTAGGGTAGCATATCTGCATATTGCCCCTTCCCCTTCATTAGGACGTCACCACCCGTGGACCTATAGCCATAGTAGAGAGGACGGACCCTAGGGGGTTTTATGGCCTTAAGCCAAGCCCAAAACATAGCTTTTAAAAAGAGAAACGCGGCTTTGTTTCTCTGGTTAACCCACCCCTCCCTTACCTTGCACTAAGGTGCTTCAGGTGGCTTTCACCAAGTTCCCCGGAGTCGCGACCAGGGAACTCGCACGTGGCTTGGCCGGACCAGCCTGTGCGTTTTTAGAGTCTACCAGTTGATGCTTTAGCTGCCCCTTTTTCCTAAGAGGAGATTTCTTCTCAGCTGGACCTCAGATAAGTATGACCGACTTTCCTTAGTGTCATCCCCATTATTTGATACATTTGTTATTTTCCATGCTGATTGTTTCTCTATTCTATTGTAACTAAGGAGCTTGTGCGAATCTTGTATGTATCTGTTTTCGTATGTCTGAGAACTGCTGTAGTAAAGGCAACATTTATTCATAAAACCTAGAGTGTTGTCTGCCTCCCTGGGAAGTAGCGAGCGTTCAACACCAATCTGACCTCTGGATACACGGGACTAGAACTCACGCAAAAGTCTGCGGCTGTAAGTGATAGCCGATTTGGACTCCCGGAACCGTCCTTAGAGGAGTTCAGGTAACATGGTGGACGTGGAAATGGCAAGGAGTAACTAAACTGACAGGACAACTTGCAAGTCATCAGTAGCTGACCGGCAAACAAGGTGGTGATTCGTGGAAATGTAGTAGTGGGTTATTTTAGGCTTGGATGCAACGTCAGGGTCATCTAGTTCAAAAACCTTCCTTATGCCAAAAACTAGCAGATTTTTAAAAAGTTTAAGCCTAGAAACTAAAGCCCATTTAACCAGATGCATCAAGTGAATTCAGTCAGCAGTGGCAGTGGGGGAAAGTAGAGACTGGCATTTCTATGCAATATTCAGAAGTATGCAGTGTAAGTACAGAGGCCATTCCCAACAATTGTAAATGGTGCTTCCACACAGAGATATTAAGGTGCTTCCACAGAGGTATTTCTCTGCCTTGACTTCCAAACTTGAGTGGGTTTTTTGGAGCTTCCACATGATGCCATGTTCTTTTTTTCTTTTTTTTTTAAACCCCCGAAGGGATATTTTTTATTTTGCAATAGACTACAGAACTACAAAGAAAACAATGGGAAGGGGACTACAACTAGGGATAAAGGAAAGATAACCACACTATACTAAAACCCCAAGAGGAGGAGATCTTATACCTGTTAGTATAGGTGTTAGTACTAAAAGTGTTAATATCACAATATACTTGTAGAGTTCTTGTTTATCACAGCTTCAAATGTGTTAAAATGTTAATTGTTATGAGAGAGCTTTCTGATCATGTTCTTCGCTTCAAAAGTCCACTTTCCGAGTCCTTCTGCCTTCACTTCGGCTTTTTGTCTCTAAAATCATATACAACTCTGGCGGGACCTGCACCCTTTTCTGCAGCAGAGTCCTCTTCTGTTCCAGAGGTGGCAGAGTCACTAGATTTCGTTTCTTCTTCCTTAGTCTCTTCCTCTGTTCCCAGCAGATGCCACAAAAACTCTTTGGCTTTGAAGGTGGAGTCTATCTTCTCTCTTTTATCATTGATCTTAAAGATGACACCCTCTGGTACCGCCCTTCTGTACAATATTCCATTAGTTTGAAGGAAAGAAATTAAATCCTTGTAGTTTTTCCTCTTCTATCGAATTTCAAATGGAATGTCTTTTAAAGTTTTGATGATTACATTCCCCATTTTCAGCGGAGTTGCTGAAGTCGCTTTTAAGATGGCATCTCTGGTTTGTCTTCCTGAGAATCTGACCACTATTTCTCCAGGCAGGCTATTTTTTTTTTAAATATAATTGGAGTATGCCCTATAAGCTAGCTCCATTTCTTTTACAAGTTCATCTGCTGTTAAGCCTATTACTGGAGCGATAATCTCGCTAAGCACCTTCCTCAGGTCCTCCCACTCTGCTCCAGGAACTCCCTGGAACCTGAGAATCATGTTAGCTTTTTCCATCTGTAACTGCAGCAAACGGTTTTCTTGAACATTCTGCTTCGTTTCCACTTCTCCCATTCTTTTCTTCAATTTCTTGCTTGTGGTGTCTATCTCTTTAATTTTCTCATTTGTCTGCTCCACTTTTTCTCCATTTCATTCAGCTGGAGCTGTTGAGATGCAAAGTTCTTATTCATCACGGTCAATTGCTGGTTAATACCATCGAGTTGTTCCATCACCGGCTTGAGCATGTCCACTAGCAGTTTAATGACGTCTGCTCCCTCTTCTGGTTTTGGGCTCTGACTGCCTGGCAGTTTCAATTTCGGCTTTCTCTGCTGGGCTGCCATTTTCTCCATATTTTTGTTTATAATTTCTACCGCTTCTTCATGACTTGAAAAACTCACCGCATAATGACGAAAATCAAGTAAGTCTCTCAAAACACTCTCGTATTTCCTCCCCTCTCCCCCTTCGAATCACTTATCAGTTCAATCACAAAAGAGGTGTCCCTCTTTGCGCCCACTTTTGTCAGCGGAGGGGGGGGATTTGCTTTTAAAATAATCCGATTTATTTCGAACTCACGTTCATTGTCAGTCAGATTCTCTGACCTCTCTCATTAATCGCCATTCCGCTCGATCTCCGGCACTTGTCCCAGTCAAACCAGCTAGTGCCTGAGGGCCACACAGCAGCTGGACCATCAGGGCAGAGGGAATCCTCAATTCTCCGGCATTACGCCATCGAAGAGGCCACCCCTCAAGAGCCCCCTGGCCTGGAGCCTATCGCAAAGTCTCCGTGGGGGTGTCACTTGAGGTGGCACCCCTCCAGGCCACTGGTGTGCGAATCGCTCTCCCGCGGCTCAGGGAGAGCATCCACCATCACTGCTTCATAAACCAGAAGTTTCGATGCCATGTTCTAATTGTCCTCTTTCCAGGTTGTCCCCATTTTCATAGGGTCTTTTCCTGTGGTGTCCCCTCCCCCCGTGCAACTGTAGGCTTAAAACCCCTGTCGATTGCTATTGGGCTGTCATTATTATGCTGATGACACCCAGCTCTATATCTCTTTCTTCAAGTCCCCTGGTGATGCAGTAAAGAATTGATGGAGACGTTTGAGCTCCCGCCATTGGTGACAGTGGTTTTTCTTTGCTTGTTTTACATTATTTTTCTTCTGCTGGACGCACAACTTGTAACAGTAATTGGCTAAAATGGGACCCCCTTTGGCAGCCCTATTCTGAGGCATTTCCCTTACAGTCAGATGATGATCATCTTGCATCCATGAACTCACTCATCCTGAGTCCAAGTAAACTGGAACTGAAGTTTTTGTAAACAAGTCAGAAGAAGATAGGAGTTTCTTCTAAGCTGTTGTTTGGGGGGCTTTAAGTCAGCATGATGTAGTGGTTAAGAGCAACAGACTCTAATCTGGAGAACTAGGTTTGATTCCCCCACATAAAGCCTGCTGGGTGACCTTGGGCCAGTCACAGTTCCCTCAGAATTCTCTCAGCCCCACCTTAGGGTTGCCAGTCCTCAGGTGGGGGCGGGGGAATCCCTCGATTTTGTGGGCTCCTGCCTGCCACCAGCAACTGGTCAGCAGGGAAACCCCACCCCCAACAACAACCACCAGTGGCCACCCCTCTTCCTACCCTCCAGGAGATTTAAAGGGCCCTCCAGCTGATTGGCAAGAGCACATGGCACACCAATCAGCTGGAGGTGGACCTTTAAATTTTGCAGGAGGGGAGGGAGGGTGGTGGTCACCAGATGCATGTCTGAACTCCAGGCAGCTAGTTCACCTCTTGGAAATGCAGGAAGCAAAAGGGGAGAACCTATGGGGATTTTCGGGGACAGGAAAGAGGAAATATTGGGGGAAGGGAAATCAGATCTCCTTGCAAGTCTTTGTGATTCTCCCGCTTGTAGTGATTATAGTTCCAAACTAGCTCCAAAAAATTATTGTCTATGATTAATTGCACAAGAATATGTATCCCACTGAAAGCAGCAGTGTGGTAAACAGCATATACCAACTGCTGTTTGGGAGAGAGGTGGGAAGGTTGTATTTTCAGCAGGATGATTCCCCTTCCATCTTTGCAACATTCCAAGGTACAATATGATATCAGCTAGCTACACCCTGTGTCCGCTGAAGTCAGATAAGCATCCTACAGACATCCTACAGGATGCACAAAGAGGTATTCACACCATGGCATGATAGGTGTGTTCTACTTCCCCCACCCTTTTTCATTTTTAACTTCCAGTCTGATGCTAAAAAAGAGTTCTGGAGAACTCGAAAACTTGCCCACTGCTTTGTGTCATTTTGGGTGGTCTTAATAGAAACTATTCTGTGACTTTCATTTGTGTATTCTGTCACAAAGCTCCTGATCCCGCAAGAGAAGCTGCCGGTAGGTCTCCTGACAGATCCCGATTATGCATATCCTCAGCCTGCACAAGTGACACTTATGCGACACCTCCGGTCCCTCCTCGCTCCCTTTTGTGTTACTGAAGCACAGCCAGTAAGGGAGAAGGCAGTAGATTGTCACAAGGACAGTCAGCTATCTTGATTGTTTTATCCTTTGTACATTTGCACAAATATGTCCCTGACACCCAAGGATGGACTGCTGCCCTCTGGGTTTTGCAAATCCATAAGGAGAAGAATGCCGCATTTCTGCTCAGTTTCTCCAGCCTAAATCAACCAGTCACCGTGGGCTTTGACTAGCCAAACTCTGTGAAGGATTGCATTGTTGGGCTGCCATCCTAAGAACACTTTCCTGGGAATAAGCACCATGGAATAAAGTGAGGCTTATTCCTGAGTAGACCCATTTAGGATTTCTCCCTAAATGACCTACCCAAGGAGACAACGCAGATTAGTGATGATAAATTCCATGCTGCCAGATGCATGTTCAGATTATGACGCCTCTCCCTCTCCTCACACGCACACCAAATTAGAAAACTGGTTCGGGGAGAATCTAACAGTAGGGCTCTGGAAAAACCAGAAAGTGGTAGTGCTCTAATTCCCATTTTCTTTTGCCCTCAAGATCCAGCTCTACAAGAAAGCACTGAGTGGTGCTGAATTGAGTCTGCCGTGTTTGAAAATAATAGTGGGGCCAGAATGCACAATTTTTAATATGAACACAGAGAACTCACAATTAAAGTTAAACTAACTTGCAGCAGCAAACCGCTAGAGAGCAATAACTGAAAGGAGGGGCTGTGGCTGGGTGGAAGAGCCTTTGCTGTGTATATGCAGAAGGTCCCAGGTTCAATACCTGGCCTCTCTAGCTGCAAGGATCAGGTAGGAGGGGACCCTGGAGAACGGCTGCCAGCCTGAATACTCAGTACTGACCTCCATGGACCGATGCTGTGATTCTGAATAAAAAAGCTTCATGTGTGTGTAAAAAGTCAAAGGCTACTGTAATTGCACACAGGAGAACAGCACTGAACACAGGATAACTTTACACGTTACTATCAAAGGGTAAGCAGTACTAGATTGATTAAAGGTTTCTGAAGAGAGCAAGGGAAACACTGCAACGTGATTAAAACCAGGCTTGACACCATTAAATAACGTGTTATGGGAAATAAACCTGTAGTTAAAGGGAAAAGCCCAAACGGTTTAATTATATTGCTTGAATTAACTGGTGTAGACATGGGCTCCTTGGCTGTATTTAAAAAGGTAAAGGTTCCCTTGCTCGAAAGCCAGTCAAATCCGACTCTAGGGTCGCGGTGCTCATCTCCGTTTCAAAGCCGAAGAGCCAGCGCTGTCCGAAGACGTTTCCGTGGTCATGTGGCCGGCATGACTAAACACCAAGGCGCACAGAACACTGTTACCTTCCCACCGAAGTGGTACCTATTTATCTACTTGCAATTTCTTGCTTTCGAACTGCTAGATTGGCAGGAGCTGGAACTAGAGATGGGAGCTCACTCCATCATGTGGCACCCGGGTCTCGAACTGCTGAACTACTGACCTTCCACAGCCTGCCATTCAGTGTCTTAACCACTTGAGCCACCGCAGCTCCTCTTGGCTGTATTTAGCCAGTCACAAACAGGTTTGCAATGTGAAGGTGGCTCCCACCACCTTCTCTCTTTATGTACTGTGAGAAAAGTGAAGGTTTCCTGGAACCGTCTCATGGCTGTTTGTCTTGATGTCTGAATTGGCAAAATGACACCTTAAGGAGGCCTTGCAGCATGAAGAATAAGGCAGGAAAGGTCTCTTCCGTTCCTTAGAACCAGTGTTCCCTCTAAGCTGAGTTAGTGTGAGCTAGCTTACAGTTTTTTAGCCTCTGGCTCACCCATTTTTGTTTTAGCTCAGGAAAGATGGCTCCAGGGCAAACTAAATTATGCAGTAGCCAGTTCGCTCACTCACAACTGTAATGCCAGTAATTCACAAAGTAGAATTTTTGCTCACAAGGATCCACAGCTTAGATGGACCATTGGTTAGGCTTAGGGTTGGGTTAGGGTTATTAGGGTTAAAGTTAGGGTTGGGGTTATTAGGGTTAAGGTTAGGGTTATTAGGTTTATGGTTAGGATTAGGGTCAGGGGTTAGGGTGAAGGTTAGGGTTATTAGGGTTAGCGGTTAGGTTTACAGTTAGGATTAGGGTCAGTGTTTAGGGGTAAGGGGTTAGGGTTATTAGGGTTAGACTGGAGGCAGAGTAAAACTAGTTTATGTTCAACATGTCTGCACATGCAGTGCCACCTTATATAACCATTAGTTCTAACAGATCCTTTCTTGTCATGAAAGGCTCATCATGGTGGTTTGAAACTGGAGAGACCAGAGGAAAAAGAGGACGGAGCAGGGATGCTTTGAATAGTTGTGTAGAAAAAGGAGTATCAGCAATTATACCTCCCCACCACAACAAGCTGCGTTTTCTAATATCCTGTCCTTTGTGTCCTATTGAAAAGCATGCTCTAACAGCAGCCAGGACATAGGGATAGAAGTGTAGGGCTGGATCCCACCGATCCATTCTGCCAAGAGAGATGGTCTCCACTGGTTCAAGAAAACTTCCCTTAAGCCAGAGGCTCTTCCACTGACAGGAAAGGCTCATACATTAGGAGAAAGCTGCTTACATCTGTGGAAAGCACTACCAATAATATTTGAGATAAGCACTCAGTACAGACGTGAAAGTGCTACCATTTACAAGCATTGCTAAGAAATGATACAGTGGTTTAATAATTAACTTTTTATGAAATATTTTGCTATCCACTGGGAAAGGCAGTGAGGGAATGTAGAAGGGTGATTTATTATTGCTAGACCTTCTTATACCTGAGCGTTATTTTGCAATGACACAAAGACAAATTGAGATTTTGGCGCCAAGTGTACACTTAATAGTTACATCTCCCTGCAAAATATTCATGCGGTGTGCATGCCTGCAATGCTCTCACATTCACACATTACATTTTAGATGTACATCTTAATATAATGTGGGAATCAGTCCCTGTTTCATTACATACATTTCACATGGATTTAGAGCCTATATCTAGGACTCGGGTTGGATAACTTATAGCACAGTCCTATAGATGTCTACTCAGAAGTAAGTGTCACTGTATTCAGTGATGCTTACTCCTAGGTAAGTGTGCATAGGATTAACTCTTGCACACTCACAAAAGTCCTGTGAGTTGGTCACAGTCAGCATAGTCCTAAACAAAGTTACACTCTTCTTAGTCTATTGAAGTCAGTGGGCTTGCGTGGTTGTAAGTTTGCTGAGAATTGCAGTGTGTATTCATTTTGACAGATGGGTAAAATGAAGTTGAGCAGTGATGGCTTTCACAAACTGAGCCAATGACTTGTTGAGCTGGGACACAAACCCAGATCTTTTAAATCCAACACATCCTCAAAAAAAACCCAGACTATAAAGATGTAAGTAAAGGTAAAGGTTCCCTTGTTCAAAAGCCAGTCGAGTCCGACTCTAGGGTTGTGGTGCTCATCTCCTTTTATAAGCCGAAGAGCCAGCGCTGTCTGAAGACGTTTCCGTGGTCATGTGGCCAGCATGACTAGACACCGAGGCGCACGGAACGCTGTAGTCCTATGTAAATAGTTGTAAATAGAAGATGTAGTCCTATGTAAATAGTTGAACTATAACAGCTTAATTTACTACACAGTTCTTTACGAAGTGTATGCTTGGAATAAAGTTTTATCTGGGTATACTTTCCAACAGTTAGTGCAGGGAATAAAGTACTAGGTTTGCAAAAATGATAGCGATCAAACAATGAACAAATTATTTCTCTCACTCCATGGTGTGAGTTGCTGAGGATTTCTTGAAATGTTGCAAAATGCACATGACCAGACAACCCAGAATATGTGTCTGGACATTTTGCACAGGTAATGTACAAATAAATAGACTCTGTTGGTGTGCCGTGGACTCCTATAGTGACAGAAGCGAACGCAGGAAGTACAATCCCTTTTGTATGATCAACATCTGCTACCCTCATGATGTAACACCAACACCACATTGTTTATAAAGGAGCCAAGGATTGTGTAATATTCCACACACAGAAGATTAAATCCAAACAGGAACAATGTTATAATACCTTTCTTGAGGACCAGCTCGAAGTCGCAAAACAGTGGTCTAGCTTTCGAATATCACAACAGAACCGTTCCTCAAGACCAACATTTTCAAAGGAGAAAGAACCATCCTGTTGGAGTAGAACATGACAGATGTTCCGTCAGTAACATGTTAACAGTTTTAAGATGGTCACTTTTTGCTTCATGAACATTGAAGGCTGGATCACTGCTTTGAGAGATTTAATGAGAAACACTAAAGGAGATAACAAAATGCCAGCTGCTGTGGTGATCCTGGAGGCCCACAGAGTCAGCCATATCTACCCGGAGGGCAGAGGTCATTTCAGGGGGGGGTCGCGGGGAATCGCAGTTCCCCCGGCTGAGGTACGGGGGCGGGGCACATGACGAAGCCCCGCCCCCTGCTTCCAGCCGCCCTGCTTCCAGCCCTCATTCAGCCAGGAGGAGGCAGGAGAAGAGGGAGGGTAAGTTGCTTCCTCCCTGCTTCTCCCCACCCCTGCCTGCCTGGGGCCAGGGAGGGCCTT
>NW_015169219.1:686665-691637 GCF_001447785.1 Gekko japonicus
AAAACGACCCCTGACAGAGGGCCCACTGGGAATCTGTCAGGCGATAAGTCTCTGCAGACCTGTATATTTACATAAGTCCCAGTAAAGGTATTGTGGCACTCTAGGTTTTCTTAATGGACCAATTGTTGCTACCTCCAGGAATGGCCTGGAGGTCTGGAATAACAATTGATCTCCAGATGACTGAGATCAGTTCCCCTACAGCAAATGGCTGCTTTGGAGGGTGGACTCTGTGGCATTATACCCTGCTGATGTATCGCCCCTCCCCTAACCCTGCCCTCCCCAGGGTCCGCCCCCAAATCTCCAGCAGTTTCCCAACCCAGAGTTGGCCTCCCTAGATCAACATGGACATCTGCATTTTTGGTCTACCAGAGTACAAGTATCTATTGTCACCACTCAAAATAAATGTTTGGTTTGGTTTGCCATGCTGCCAAGAGAGCAGTCTGTTTACTCTGAGGCATTACCGTAAATCCAGTCCTCACCGAACTTGGAGGGCAGGTAGAGGAGAGTCAGCTGGAGGCCCCCCTGTGAGCTTGGTGTCTCTGGCATGCCAGAAGGCTGTTCTACCAGGTGACGAACCTCACAAACTGAACTGGTTTGTTTGGCCCCTACAAGTTCGTGACAGTTCGTGGTTCGCAAACCGGGCATGCCCCAAACCACGAACTGAACTGCATTCTCCCAGTTCGTGCCCATCCCTAGCCAGGAGTGTTGATGGCAAAGCACTTACAAGTGAGTGGGCTGGGGATAGGCAAGTGGGGGTGTGAGTGACAGTGAGCCCTACCTGAAGCTCCAGGGCCCCTGGAGCTGCCCTACCTCAAGAAATGCTGATGCTGGCCCTGCCCAAAATAATAAACATGTTTTCTTTGCTGTGCTCAGAAGCCAAAGGTAGTTAAATAGTAGCTTAAGACTTTCCTCCCATCCTTCTAATGGATATTTACAGATGAAACCGGAATTCAAAGATGTGATAACAAATGTTAATACAGAAATAAATTATTCTAGAGTAATTTCCTAAGTGTAAGAGTGGTTGAGCAGTGGAACAGTCTGCCTCGGGACGTGGTGGATGCTCCTTCGCTGGACGTTTTCAAGCGGGGGCTGGATGACCATCTTTCGGATATGTTGTAGGTATGTAGGGCTATCTTTCGGCTATGCTCCTGCAGAGTGCAGGGGGTTGGACTAGCTGACCTGCAAGGTCCCTTCCAACTCTAACATTCTATGATTCTATAATTAAAATGGAGGGCCGTGCTATGCCCTTTTGTGGCTGGTGTTAGATTCTAGCAGCAGCACAGATTATGTGGCAAGCATTAAACAGGGGATGTGATGAAACGCTCTGTAACGGATGCAGGTTTAGGGCCAAAGAAACTACAGGGTGATTGAGCAAGCCAGCAGAAGGAAATTGCAGAAGTTCTTGTCTGATGGAATGCTGTGGTTTTTAAATACCAAAATGAATGCTGCTGTGCTTGCTGGAATTCAGATAGACAGCTCCCTTCATCAGTCCCTAATTTCTGGGTAGATAAATGGATAATATCCAAATGCTTGGACAAGTTTGATTGGAGGTAATGTGTAGATTTCGCATATGTTTATCCTGTTCCTCTGGCAGAATGATGGTGTTTCTCCATCTGCAAGTCCTTGCCTTGGGGTGATGTTAAGTATGTGCGCTACACTTGAGCAGATGCTGTTTAGATGAGAATATCCTTAACAATACATGTGGATTTTGGTTTAGGAGACATGCAGCAGAACATTAGGATGCTTAAATGCTAAGTTAGATGCTTAAATGTTGACGTATATACAAGTTCTCTCCCTGATGTCATGAGAGTTAACTGTTTGTTTATATATGCTAATTGTTAGTTAAGGTAAAGGTAAAGGTTCCCTTGCTCAAAAGCCAGTCGAATCCGACTCTAGGGTTGCGGTGCTCATCTCCGTTTCAAAGCCGAAGAGCCAGCGCTGTCCGAAGACGTTTCCGTGGTCATGTGGCCAGCATGACTAGACACCGAGGCGCACGGAACGCTGTTACCTTCCCACCGAAGTGGTACCTATTTATCTACTTGCAATTTCTTGCTTTCAAACTGCTAGGTTGGCAGGAGAGTTGTTAGTTACCATGTGGCAAATCAGCTTTGTTGCATGTAGCTCCCACCAAGGAAGAGGATGTCCCATTCCTGATGAGAAACACTATTGGCTGATCAATGTATTGGCAGAAGGGAATTTGGGGTTTCTTCTTGATCCCTTCGTTCTAAGATCAGAGAACAAGTATCCATCTTGATGTAACTAGTAACCAGTTTAAATGTTTTCCTTGTTTTTATATCCAAATGTTTTCCTTTCCTCTTTTATAGTAACATTTTTATAAAAGCTAAACACACAAGCCTGCACTTCTTTGTTACTCTGCTTCGGAATTGCAGCAACAAGTCAAAAGAGAGCACTGACTTTGATCTTGCCGTTCTCATATCCTCTCCTTCATCCCTTAGTAGATGGGAAGACACCCCAATAATATTCAGCACTGTAGCCAGCGGAGTAAGTGCTTGTCTTTGGCCTGATGCCACAGAGGATTTGATATCACTCTTGGTTAAGGAATTTTCTCTCTAGGAAAATGACTGGTCTTTGAAACAGAATTTCATTTTACTGGCTTAACCATTCCAGTTTCTCATTACCTGCTGTATCTTTCAGGAGACATGTTGGTGGGTGTTGCTTCTAAGAAATGTTTTCAGCAAGCTGCTGACTTCTATACCACCTAGGCCATATTCTGTAGCCTTAACAGGTAAACTAGGGACAGTGTGGTTATTCACTGAGTTCCGTCTTATAACACTGCTACAACACTGCTAATTATGCTGTGGAGATATCATGGAGACACCGTGGGTAAATATTCTTGTTTAGGAAGTGACTGTGGACAACCCATTTTCTCTTGTGTTTGCTGTTCTAAGAAGTCGACTCTGTGGGATTTACAGATTAACATCTTTGGAAATACTGACAAGTTTTCTGGCAAGGCCATCTGAAAACAACGATGAAGGAGCTCAGCATTATTGCTATCTATATCCAGCTGCATCCAGACCATTCTTATACATTTATTTTCTGCCACTTACGTGGTGCTTTTCCAACTTGAGGTCTCTCTTTGGACTTAATTATTGAGTGATTACTAAGTGCTAGTCACAGATTTCAAGGCCAAAGACTTCATGAGGGTAATGATGGAATCTCAAACAATCCTGAAGTCTGGGCTCTTGAGTAACCTGTTTGCATTCTTTCTTCCTTAACAGAGCTGTGCTTATTTGGTTTCGGGAGGCTTATTTGTGCTAGAAACATAGTGTGTGAAGTGATGGGGGTTTGAAAGCACCTTTGTGGGCCAGGTGATTTAATCTCCCTTCTTGCTCTTAAGCAAAGTAAGATTGAAGATTTCTTTGCTCCTGATAACTCCCCCTTATATAATATTTCTACCTCAAACCGTGCTTCAGTTTTATCAGCCCTCTCTGAGGTCTCCCAGAGTGACACTCTGCTTGTAGATCAATGTGGAGACTCGGCCTCGTTATTGCAAGAAGAATTGGTCACCATGGCCCTCCTGTTTTCTTGAAGATCAATGCTGAAAGCAACATAGAGAGCTCGCCTTTTAATGATACTTTGGAGGAGGACTAAAGTTCTTTTGCTGCTCTCTCAGCTTCAGAGCAGACAGCAATCACTGATAGTTTGGATCAATTGAAGTCCTGACTTCTAGTAAATAAGAAGGGTTGTTCAGCATTAATGCCCCAGCTCTCCCTGTCCCAAATGGTGGAAGCTGAGGTGGTTTTGGTAACGCCAACTCTAGCCCAACCGTCCTCTGATGTATTCAGTCCTCCACATGCACCTCTTGCAGACAGTGTGCTCCCCCCATCCAATTAATCGATTTATACCCACCCCACTAATGGAGATGAGGGAAATGAGGTAATCCTCAACTGTTGCATTGAGGATTTTGAATTGGGAGCAACTGGGCCTTTGACACAGAATGTAGTGGATAACTCTCCCAACCCACATCAATGGCTCCTGATGGTTTCTGAAACGATCTATGGGGTTTACTTGGCCCTGCCAGCAGGTCTCTTGATGAGCTGACTGAAATTTGGAATAGCGGTCTTCAGGAAGCTGTTGATCAGGCTGCCCCCAACGTCTTCTGTGCCCTTGTGGCTCCTTGGTATAATGAGAGTCTAAGAGGTTGCTCAGATGGCTAGAGCGGAATTGGCAACAAACACGGGATGAAGCTGTGAGAACACACTAGAGAGCCCAATTGAAGGCCTATGAGATGGCACTGAAAGCGGCAAAAAGCTGGCTGGCCCAGCTTCTGGAAGTAAGACACTGGTTGTACAAGACAATCAAAGCTACTTTGGTTTACTTTACAAATGCAGTTCTTGGAGCACTATAATCAATCCAGGAAGGACCATTTGGTCATCCCTCTGATACCATCAGCATATCCATGTCAGTCTTAACACACTGCCCTGGTGCATTTTCCATACATATCCTAATACCCCTCTTTCTAGAAGACAAATACATTATCCTGCCATAGACCAACTTTTCACCGATAAGAATTAGGGCTGCACCGATCAGCCCTGCCCACCGATGCCAGATAGTTACCAAAATCTTGGTCCAATGCCAGGAGAGATCCAGATGTTGGTCAAAAAGCTGTTCTTCCCCATTGGCCTCCCAGCACATGTAGTGGACAATAGAGACTCCCCTGGCCCTCCATTCTTGGTAGATGGCTACACCAGTTTGGTGTAGTGATTAAGAGTGGCAGACTCTAATATGGAGACATGGGTTTGAGTTCCCACTCCACATGAAGCCAGCTGGGTGACTGTCTGGGTCCAGGTCCAGCTGAGGCTGACTCCTCCTCAGATGAGGAACAGGCAGGGAACAACTCAGCTTCCTCTAGAGACAGCCCAGAGGACGAACCCTTAGTAGTACCTGAGGAGGAAGAGTCCCCAGCAGCTGCACAAGAGGTGCAGCCAGAAGGAGAGGCCATTCCTGAGCC
>NW_015169219.1:692209-696973 GCF_001447785.1 Gekko japonicus
AGGCTGCCCCCAATGCCCTCTGTGCCCTTGTGGCTCCTTGGTATAATGAGAGTCTAAGAGGTTGCTCAGATGGCTAGAGCGGAATTGGCAACAAACACGGGATGAAACTGTGAGAACACACTAGAGAGACCAATTGAAGGCCTATGAGGTGGCACTGAAAGCGGCAAAAAGCTGGCTGGCCCAGCTTCTGGAAGTAAGACACTGGTTGTACAAGACAATCAAAGCTATTTTGGTTTACTTTACAAATGCAGTTCTTGGAGCACTATAATCAATCCAGGAAGGACCATTTGGTTATCCCTCTGATACCATCAGCATATCCATGTCAGTCTTAACACACAGCCCTGGTGCATTTTCCATACATATCCTAATACCCCTCTTTCTAGAAGACAAATACATTATCCTGCCATAGACCAACTTTTCACCGATAAGAATTAGGGCTGCACCGATCAGCCCTGCCCACCGATGCCAGATAGTTACCAAAATCTTGGTCCAATGCCAGGAGAGATCCAGATGTTGGTCAAAAAGCTGTTCTTCCCCATTGGCCTCCCAGCAAATGTAGCGGACAATAGAGACTCCCCTGGCCCTCCATTCTTGGTAGATGGCTACACCAGTTTGGTGTAGTGATTAAGAGTGGCAGACTCTAATATGGAGTCGTGGGTTTGAGTTCCCACTCCACATGAAGCCAGCTGGGTGACTGTCTGGGTCCAGGTCCAGGTCCAGCTGAGGCTGACTCCTAAGATGAGGAACAGGCAGGGAACAACTCAGCCTCCTCTAGAGACAGCCCAGAGGAAGAACCCTTAGTAGTACTTGAGGAGGAAGAGTCCCCAGCAGCTGAACAAGAGGTGCAGCCAGAAGAAGAGGCCATTCCTGAGCCAAGGCCAGCAACCCCAGCTGCAGACACCCCAAGGCCAGACTCCCCAAGGCCTAGTTCCCCTGAGTGCCCCAGACGTAGGGTACAGCAGAGGCTGACTTTGCAGGAATGAAGAAGAAGTGCCAGGCTGCAGCTCCAGCAACGTCAACAAGAGGAGTTGTAAGCCTCTGCAGACTCAACTCCAAAGGGAGGGAGGATCTGTTTGAAACCCCTTAGTGCACCTGCTCCAGCGAGGCAACAACTCTGCAAAATCAGACCTGCTTCTGAGTGTGCAGCAGTCGCTCCTTGCCTCTGGAAATCTGCATTCTTGAAACGACTTTCCGGCTAACCGACCTTTGGCTTTCTCACTGACCTTGATTCCGGCTCATGTCTTCAGCTTCTAGCTTATCACCTCGGTGGCTACCAGCAAAGTCAGCACAGCGACCTTGGATCAATCACAGTTCTCTCAGAGCTGTTCTCTCAAGAGCAGTTCTTCCAGCATTCTCTCAGCCCCACCTACCTCACAGGATGTCTGTTGTGGGAAGAGGAAAGGAAGGTGATTGTAAGCCACTCTGAGACTCCGAGGGAAGGGTGGGGTATACCTCCAACTCTTCTTCTTCTTCTTCTTGCAAAACTATCTTCCAGTCACCATGAACACTGAGGCATTTTCAAGAGAGGCAGAGTATAATTTCTCTCCTATTCTGCTTTTCTTCCCCAGTTTAACCTTTTACATCCTATTTTCCATTCCACCTCCCTTAGCTCTCCCGTTTCCCATTGTGGACCTGCTTATCCTACTACGGCCAGCTCCTTCCCATGACATCCTGGTTAGGGACTCCCTTCCCAATTCCCTAAAATTTGTTCTCCTATTCTGCTTTTCTTCCCCAGTTTAACCTTTTACATCCTATTTTCCATTCCGCCTCTCTTAGCTCTCCCGTTTCCCATTGTGGACCTGCTTATCCTACTACGGCCAGCTCCTTCCCATGACATCCTGGTTAGGGACTCCCTTCCCAATTCCCTAAAATTTGTTTCCATTTATTCCGGTGCACCTTCTGATCCACCCATCACCTGTCTCTTCACTCAAGGATGGTTTGCTCTAGACAAGCCAAGCGGGAAGAACATAATTTGGATTTAAAGCTAATGTTAATTGAGAAGTTAAATTAAAGTAACATATCTACAAAGTAGAACTGGGTAAATTGATTGTTTTTATTTGGTTTCCATAGTACAATTGCCTGCTATCTCCCTTTTCCTTGCTGATTGTCTATTTCTTGTCTGTATCTTGTTAGGACAATAAAGCTGCTTGCTGGTTAAGTGCTTTGTTTTCCTCCTTTACCTTATTGTTCTGGGAATTGCTATGTTGAAAGCAGGAGTTGTGTATGCAACAGGCAGAATTTAGCCCCAGATCTTGTGTGTGGACTGTACATGTGTGTGGAATGCTCTGAGATATAGGGTGCACAGAGGGAGTGATTTGGGTAAAAACCCCTACCGCTTTGGATAAACCGAAGCTGTGAAGAGTAACAGTCAGCTAAGAAATATGGCTTCAGGCAGCTACTGACGCAAATTCAATCTATATTGTCTCTTTCCCCCAAAATTATAGCTTTCAAACTGATTATGACAGATCTTTTCTGCCAACTGAGGGGACCCACACAGCTTCCGATGATTTGAGGGGACCTGGTTTGTTTTAAACTTTAAACCTTCCCCTCAGTTACAAGATGTTCTTAAGGCAGCAAATGCAAAGGCTTTGGATTCACTGCCATGAGGTAAGTTTTGGGGTGAGCAAGTAGAAAACAGATCACAGAGACGGGAGTTGTATAGAAATAACAAA
This sequence comes from Gekko japonicus, assembly GCF_001447785.1. Lineage (NCBI taxonomy): Eukaryota > Metazoa > Chordata > Lepidosauria > Squamata > Gekkonidae > Gekko > Gekko japonicus. Next base: position 694,882 of record NW_015169219.1, read on the forward strand.
GAAGATTTATTTATTTACAGGTTGGTTTCAAAGAACAGATCAGCAGCACAGGGCTCCAGGTAGTCAAAGCTGAAACCTGGCGGAGACACATACATTTAAGTTAGTTATGGCTTCAGAGTGTGGTTTGAATTTTCTTTAATGGTTTCAGGCAGGGGTCATTTCCTGCAGGAGCGCACAGGAGCGGAGCTCCGGCAGTAAAGAGCCCAGGGGGCGGGCACATGCAACAAGCCCCGCCCCCTGCTCCCAGAAGCCCTGGACCGCGAGGAGCAAGAAGTGGGTGTTGCCTTCTGACACACTTCCGGTGATGTCAGGGGGTGTGGCATATGCAAATAAGTTATGCTAATGAGTTGTGCTAATGAGCTCCTGCACCTCTTTTTCTACGAAATGACCCCTGGTTTCAGGTACAAACAGGCTTTTACTGACCAGCCACGAGGCAGGATCCTTTCACATACACAGGATTCGTGATCAAGGTGTCTCCCCTCAGGATTCCACCCACACCAGCCTGCCCTTACCTACAGTAGCCTGCCCCTTCCCAAGAGTCAGACTAAATGGTACAAGGTCTATTCACAACCAGAGACTGGGGTACTCTATCCTCTCCCACTCTGCCATGCTACCAAGCAGAGCTACCCCTCTAACTTTCTGCTGTTGTGCTGAAGGCAGGCCCCAAACTATCACTGCACTCTCTCTGAGGCAGACTGGAACTAATATAAGTTCTGCTGTGCTTCCCTCCAACATTTCATTACTCCCCCCCCAAGGTGACTGTATGCTGGAGCAGCGCTTTCATAGGCTTACTTGATGGGCTGTTTCCCCTTCAAGGACAGGACAGCCTCCTGCCCATCACAATGATCATCTCTCATCAAAGTTCTCATAAACAGGTAAAAAGGTAAAGGTAAAGGTTCCCTTGCTCCAAAGCGAGTCGAGTTTGACTCTAGGGTTGCGGTGCTCATCTCCGTTTCAAAGCCGAAGAGCCAGCGCTGTCCGAAGACGTTTCCGTGGTCATGTGGCCGGCATGACTAAACACCAAGGCGCACGGAACGCTGTTACCTTCCCACCGAAGCGGTACCTATTTATCTACTTGCAATTTCTTGCTTTTGAACTGCTAGGTTGGCAGGAGCTGGAACTAGAGATGGGAGCTCACCCTGTCTTGTGGCACCCGGGTCTCGAACTGCTGAACTACTGACCTTCCACAGCCTGCAGTTCAGCGTCTTAACCACTTGAGCCACTGCAGCTGTATTATTTAAGTTCAGTGGTTATGCAGTGTTGCATGACATTCCTTTCAAGGTATTTTGCTTACCATCTCTCATATGGAGAGGTGCCATCCTTCATTTAAATTGGAGATCTCCGACATGGTGGGTGGCTTCATTCCTGCACCATCCCTTGAGCAGTCTGAGGCCAAATAGCAACAGCTTGTCTAATAGCACTTTTGGACCTCCGCTTTACAGGAAGCCAAACCTCTTCAGCCAGTCCTTGACAGAGAAGTGCCAAAAACAAGAATGCTGGGCCTGATGGGATCTGGAAGAGGAAACTTTGAATGTTCATTAGCTCAGCTCTTACTATTACCAACCACCTATGGGATTTCTATTTGCGCTTCTGGTCAGATACTTTTAGCAGTCATTATACAATGTGTTACTAATTCAAGGTTTTCCCCTGTGACCCATCTGTGGAAAAAAGAAGAGAAAAAGGAGAGGAGGCGGTAAGAGTGATTACTGCGCCATCCAAGCATACTTTTAATTACCTTTATTACAGTTTTCTTCTGGTGCCTCCGGGGGGATTGTAATACTTGGAACAACATTTCTCTTCGTCTGTTTCCCCCAACTAGATTTCTCTATGCATTGGAGAGACAGTGAAAGTGTGAGTAAGACAGGATGTAGCTACGTGGTGAATGGCATAGCCCAGATATAGCGTGACTCTCCCTTTGTGTGTCCTTATTTCTAGAAGAGTGGGAAATTCCAAAAACAAAAAACTGCAACATTACAAGAGGGGGTCCCACAAGGACATGTGGATGAGGGAATTTTTTTTTTAATGAAAGGACATGTGGATGAGGGAATTTTTTTTAAATGTATTTCATTTATACCCTGCCGTTCTCCCCAAT